>NC_061508.1:246233933-246318610 GCF_022539505.1 Lolium rigidum | reverse complement strand
GGTTTTAATCCTAGGTCAAAGCATTTGCTGCGATACCAAGCTGTGGTGACCCGGCATACCACTGCATGGTGTAGTATGCAAGTCTGATATAACACCAATGAAACACAGTTCCACTCGTTTTATATCGCTCGCAGTGGTACAACGAAACATATGCGGGTCCAAGGCATGTCTATAGAATTACAACATTTACTCGTTACATAAGATCATCACAGACCTCCTACTTTACAATGAGGTAAATCTGCAAATAAACTCCGAAGAACGACTCGTAGTCTAATCCTATCACGAACTCTATTTGTAGAGTATTTGACTAGCTCGTAGGGGCTATGAATAGATTCTAGCTAAATAGGAGCTAGGTTTAGGAAGCTAGTTCCTTTCTATGGCTAAACTAGGTTTTCTCCTTGTTGGACGTGGTATCCGACTCCTCCGACATGGTCCTGTCTCTTGAAGTAGTTGTTGACTCCTCGGTCTTCGAGTTGCCATCGTAGATCCTCCATCGTGGCCTCCATATCTAAGCAGGGGATTTAAGAGTGGGATGAGTACGAGCGTACTCAACAAGTTCATTATAGGAAAGAGATGTTTAATGCACTAGCTACAGCATTAGACCAGAAAGTCTAATACCAATGCAGGTTTTCATAATCATTTCTTCAAGAGGTTGCTTTTATTCAGAAGAACTATGTCCGTCAGCTTTCACCGGTTTACTAGAACTTCATGGAGCTCCTTTCCGGCCGCGTTCGCAGTTCCATATCCCGGAACAGGGAGTGACAGGTCACGATTCATTACACTCTGCAGAGGTGTGTTGCTTTACCCATAAGAGATCTTAACCTTGGTGCCAACCGAGTCTAGTTCTCGTCCACACTTCCTTTGGTGTGAGGCCCGGTATAAGGTCATAGCCAATCATATTCCTCCGCTACCTCATACACCCACCCGTTGATGCAAACTCCGACCCTGGGTCCTCGCCGGTGCTCTTATACCATTTAAGGACGGCCCCCGACCACGACAACAGTTCAGGTCTCTACCATGAACTCCTTCGCCGGTAGCTGCAACCCATCATAGACCGCAATAACCGTGGGGACTTCATCGGGACCCCCACCCTACCACTTGTCCTCTCTTGGATCAAGGGTACCACTTGTCCTCTCTTGGATCAAGGGTCTACGGTAAAGCGCATCTGTTGATGTACAAGAGGTGGAAATACAATGGACTATTCCGTCCCACTCCAGATCTTATGGTTAACACGAGTATTACGGCACAAGAATCACTGGACGACATTTGTTGTTTAATCCTAGATGGATATAAACCATTGCAATGGAACCTCCACCATATCAACACAATCCATGGTTCCATTGCCCACCACATAGTCATATTCATAGTTATGAAAATAGTGGTTTTGCTTTTTATGCAATAGTGATAAACATAGTAATTTGTAAGTAATTTGGTAAAAATACTCAAATGACATGAGCAAGCGATGAACTTGCCTTTCTTGATCTGCAAGATTATGCGGACAAGGTCTTCGATACGCAATAACTCCAAATTCTGAAATAGCATCATCGTCCGGTAAGGACGATATTTAAAAGATTGGCAAGGATGCAATAATGCATAAGTATGAGATGCAATCGCTCTAAGCGTGACCTAACCCCGATGATTTAGGATTAGTGAGTTGATATGATTGGTTTAGAGTGTGTTGTACTTTTAGAGATGGTTCACAAACAAGTTTATTATTAGGATTTTGGTTAATTTGGGCATCTTATAAGTTGAATGAGATAAAGTAACACACAACTGCTTATAGTTGGCACATGATTAACATACAAAATACAACTATTCATTTAAGACTTACCATATGTGTTTTAGTGATTACTTGTTACATATCTAAAAGAATAACTTTGGAAGAATATATTTCTTAAGGACTAATAAGTACTTCCATGAGAGTGTTATTTGCTTCCGGGGTTACTATAATTCTCTATTGATCTATAAGTAGAGGTATTAGATTTAGTATATTAGGTTTAGGTACGGTATTACATAATGGTAGTAATTGAGTTCTTAACATATACAATTCTAGGATTATGGGACATTAAGGTTCCGAAGTGTATCATATAAGTATCTCAATTGGCTCGAAGGGTTTAAAATAAAGGCTTTTATTATAAGGGAAATACATGGTTTAGGAGTTAATTAATAGTAATAGGTGACTCTAGGTATAGTTAACCTCTAGTAATGTCAAGTTCTAGGGTTTCATCTATTATGGCTAAGGAACTTATTTTTAAGGTTTTAAGAACTTCCTAAGAGGTACTAAATGATTTAGGATTTAATTAACTACTTAAAGTTTTAAAAAATATTCATAAAAAAAATAAGCATGTGTTAGAATATTATTTAAAATTAATTAATATTTATTATAGATTTTATGGAACTTCATATGTTTGTTTATTAAATCTAAGGTTTATTTAGTTTATTATGTTCAAGTCATAATGATAATATTTATTGCATTATTAAGGCTGGAATTATATTTCCAACATTTAAAAATTCTATTTGAGATTTGTAGGTATTACTACGTATTTTTCAAGGGACTTTAAAGTGATCTTATAATCTTTACGTCATAATCAAACAATTATACAAGGTTAGTGGATAATTTTATTAGAGTGTAAATATTGAACCTACACAAGTGTGTGTAAGTATTAAGTACTAATTCTATGCATGTAGTGTTACACACACGTACACATCGGATGAGTTACTAGGCTAATTGTGCACGTACGCATATACCCGGTCCGGTCATACACGCACAGATACGAGTCCAACACAAGTACACAACCGAGCCTCATGTCTCTTATCGCCATCTCCGTCTCTCTTTTTCTTACGCACGCGCACACTCACGAGCAGCCATGGCTCCGCCACGCGCCCATCTCCTCCCGGCCGTTCCCGGCCGACTCTAGCGCAGGTGTGATAGGGTTTTGGCCCGCCTCGGGTTGATCTACAATCCCCCTTTGCTCGATTTGATCCTCGAGTTCCTACTCGCTCGCCCCGACCCCTGCTGTGACGCCGCCTCCGCCGTTTTCCCTGACCACCTCCGGCCTTCCTCGATGCCGGCGAGGTGGGGTTCTGGACCGCCTCGTCGCGCTCTACATCTTTGCCTTGATTGATTTGATTTCCTCGGCTCCCCTTGTGCGCCCCGCACATGTGCGTCGCCGACGCATGCGCCGCCGTCAGGCTCTGCCGGTCGCATCCACCGCTGCCGTCGACCGGCCCAGCTCCGCCACGAACTCCTCCGTCAACACCCGCCGCCACGACGCCGTCCTGTGCTCGCACACAACCCTGTGGCTAACCCTAGCTTGCGATGGCTAGGTCGCCGACACGGCGCTCGCGCACCCGCGCCTCCGGCTATCTCTCCTTGGCGAAATGGACCTCCTCTTTGAGCGCCCCGAGCCCCAGCTCGGCTCCGCCACTGCCCGGCTGCTTTGAGTCTTCAAGTGGCGGTGTACTGGTGGTGCGGTGATGCTGCTGGTCATGTGTCGACCACCGTCTCGACGCCGGTGGAACGGCCACTGGTGTGCAACCCCAACGTCCGTGTACTGGTGGTGCTGCGGTGATGACTTCATCCTCGACCTCGACGCCGGCTGGACGGTGCCGTAGGCGCAACCCCAGCGTCGACGGCTGCGACTACGCTTCTACTACACTGTGAGCTATTCTTCTTCGCTTCTCTGCATATGCCCAATTGTTGGTGTGCTCCAATACTATGATTTGGTTATGTGCTGGATATGCTTATGGTCTAGCACCTAGTGGTTTATGTGCATACTGAATCAGTGAGGTGTGGACTAATACTCTGGTTCAATGATCATTGCTATATGTTCTGTGTGGTGCCCCTGTTTGGATGGTTTTATTCAACCACACATATTTGTTTTACTGAGATTAATTGGTGTCCCATTTAACTCATGGTTTAGTTTAATCAATGAACTAGAATTACGGTGGCTTGATAATTTATTTGATGGCTTCCTTGTGATAAATGGCTTGATTACTGTAAGTGCAAATTTATAATTGCCCAGTAATTAGTGGAGTCCCTCATTTTGGATGATTTGCTCATCCATGGCTTGCTACTATCTTAAACTGATGAAACTGAACAGGCTGATGTTTTGTTGGGTAGCTTGGCTGTGAGCTTATATGCTTACTTATGGTGGCTTTGCTGCGGTTTAATTTTAATTGATCTCAAACTTGCTTGATGATTGCAATACTGCAGCTACTACTGTATAACTTACTTGATGGCCTGGAGTATTTTCTAGTCTCGGAATAATCCTCTAGAACTTGTTGGTCTGTTACTCTAGCTACTCTAGTTGTTGTTGTGCCTATCACAGTGCCTCTGTTTGGATGATGAATTTATCATTAGCACTCTGGATCTAGTGGCTTGTGGTTAGGCTTGTATGAATACCTATATATAGTTTCTTAGCTGCATCTAGGATACTACTTGGTTGGCCTGGGATGAATGTCCTGGACCCTAAGTAGTTCCCTGTAACATGTGGATTATTACTGGGTGGCTTATGGTGATGACTAAAGCACTGTGCATATATGATCTTGGACGAGTAGTGTTGTGAAGAAACACAAAGTGAGCTTTGAGTTTCTAGTATATGATCTAGTTGCAAAGTAGCAACTAGAGATGATTTGTTTTTGCGGGGTTGGTTTTTATTGGTGGATCTGGCTGTCCCTTGTTTGATAGTTTCAACTGATAAGAACGGATATATGTTTGATTTTCTTGGCCCTGCCAATGATGCAAAAAGGCTGAGGCATGATCTTATGATATGAACAGATACTACTGGGTTGTTGCTTCTCTAAACCTCGGTGATGAACATGCATAGCACCTCTATGCAAGGCGAGAGGAAAATCCATCTCTCCATCCTCCTAGATGAAAATCTAGTTGAAGGGTGGTTTGATGGAGTGTTATGGATTCTTCTCTTTATTTCCCCTGATCCTAGTTGTGCAAGCTAGTATGCTGAGATGCTTAAATTAAATCGATGGATCAACCTGTTGTAGCAAAGTGGAATAGCTGGTGATGTTGATCTTGATCTACTGTTGGTTTGGCTACACCTCCTCCTAGCTCCTGCTTGATCCTGTTCTAGGATACCACCATGTTGTTTTCTTGGTTTTCTGGTGATTCTGGCTGTGCATATGGTTTCTAGATGAACTGCTGATGTGTGTGAGCTGAAAGGGTTGCTGATACGGAATACTGTGATGTATGCACCAAACCGTTTGGCTGGCTGTGATGGCCACTGCTTTTATCTCGTTGGCTGCTCATTGTGTGTGTGACAGCACATTTGCATGCAAGGTGTGATAGTGCTGCTTGCAAGTGGGACCCTCCTGGTTCAAGTTTCCCTGTGAAGATCTTTGTAGCTGTGGATCAGCTCAACTGAGTCGGCCTTATCTTGAGGTGGGATTTATTCTTGATATTGCCAAGTGTTAAATTGACCCTGCCCATGATGCATGGGCCTGAGGCCAAAATTGAAGATAAGAACAAATACTACAAATCTGGCCCCCAAACTATCTACTCAATGATGAGTTTAGCATAGCAATACTATGCCAAAACCTGAGAGTAATCACTAACCAAAAGTTGTCTTTCTTCTACTTGTTTTGTTTCTCTTATTGCGGGAAAAGAAAAATATTGGAAGATTGGGAAGATCAAGATTTAGTATAGGAATTCTTTTTTATTCATTTGTAATCTTTCTATATTTCTATTTATGTGACTTGTAAATAGTTGGGTAATGATATTTGTAATAAAGTTTAAATCATTTATTCATTTGAATTATCAAATGTGTGTACTTTTACCTATAATATTTATATACTAGTTCAAATTTCAAATTCCAATTCAAATTCTTATTTGAATTTCTGTTTTCCATATTTGAAATTCAAATTGTTTCCCCCAAAACACATGAGTTCAGAAAGGTCATATCGAGATTTATCGCACCCACATCGAAGACCAACTCAATTCCACCGATGTAAGAGAAACCTCGATCCCTTTGGAGGTTTTAAACAAAAGCGCGAAAATTCCCCGGATTTTCTATGCATGAATGCAATGCACACATCTGTTTCCTCTCTTTTTATAACCCCCAATTCTGGGATATTACAGAGCCTCCCGGCTCTACTGTGTTGCCCGTCGCTGCTCGCCGGTGGGTTTCTGACCGCAACACATGCGCGTAGATGACACGTCTGTTGGGAACCCCAAGAGGAAGGTGTGATGCGCACAGTAGTAAGTTTTCCCTCATAAAGAAACCAAGGTTTATCGAACCAGGAGGAGCCAAGAAGCACGTTGAAGGTTGATGGTGGCGGAATGTAATGCGGCGCAACACCAGGGATTCCGGCGCCAACGTGGAACCTGAACAACACAACCAAAGTACTTTGCCCCAACGAAACAGTGAGGTTGTCAATCTCACCAGCTTGCTGTAACAAAGGATTAACCGTATTGTGTGGAAGATGATTGTTTGCAGAGAACAGTAAATAACAAGTATTGCAGTAGATTGTATGCGATGTAAACAATAGGACCGGGGTCCACAGTTCACTAGAGGTGTCTCTCCCATAAGATAAAAGCATGTTGGGTGAACAAATTACAGTCGGGCAATTGACAAATAGAGAGGGCATAACAATGCACATACATGATATGATAAATATAGTGAGATTTAATTGGGCATTACGACAAAGTACATAGACCGTTATCCAGCATGCATCTATGCCTAAAAAGTCCACCTTCAGGTTATCATCCGAACCCCTTCCAGTATTAAGTTGCAAAACAACAGACAATTGCATTAAGTATGGTGCGTAATGTAATCAATAACTACATCCTTAGACATAGCATCAATGTTTTATCCCTAGTGGCCACGAGCACATCCACAACCTTAGAACTTTACGTCACATGTCCCAGATTTAATGGAGGCATGAACCCACTATCGAGCATAAATACTCCCTCTTGGAGTTAAGAGAAAAAACTTGGCCAGAGCCTCTACTAATAACGGAGAGCATGCAAGATCATAAACAACACATAGGTAGTAACTTGATAATTAACATAACATAGTATTCTCTATCCATCGGATCCCGACAAACACAACATATAGTATTACGGATAGATGATCTTGATCATGTTAGGCAGCTCACAAGATCCAACAATGAAGCACAATGAGGAGAAGACAACCATCTAGCTACTGCTATGGACCCATAGTCCAGGGGTGAACTACTCACTCATCACTCCGGAGGCGACCATGGCGGTGAAGAGTCCTCCGGGAGATGAATCCCCTCTCCGGCGGGGTGCCGGAGGAGATCTCCGAGAATCCCCGAGATGGGATTGGCGGAGGCGGCGTCTCGGTAAGGTTTTACGTATCGTGGCTCTCGGTACTGGGGGTTTCGCGACGGAGGCTTTAAGTAGGCGGAAGGGCAGGTAAAGAGGCGGCACGAGGGGCCCACACCATAGGTCGGCGCGGCCAGGGCCTGGGTCGCGCCGCCCTGGTGTTTCGCCACCTCGTGGCCCCACTTCGTTACGTCTTCGGTCTTCTGGAAGCTTCGTGGCAAAATAGGACCCTGGGCGTTGATTTCCTCCAATTCCGAGAATATTTCGTTACTAGGATTTCTGAAACCAAAAACAGCAGAAAACAGCAACTGGCTCTTCGGCATCTCGTTAATAGGTTAGTGCCCGAAAATGCATAAATACGACATATAATGTGTATAAAACATGTAGATATCATCAATAATGTAGCATGGAACATAAGAAATTATCGATACGTCGGAGACGTATCAGCATCCCCAAGCTTAGTTCTGCTCGTCCCGAGCAAGTAAACGATAACAAAGATAATTTCTGAAGTGACATGCCATCATAACCTTGATCATACTATTGTAAGCATATGTAATGAATGCAGCGATCAAAACAATGGTAATGACATGAGTAAACAAATGAATCATAAAGCAAAGACTTTTCATGAATAGTACTTCAAGACAAGCATCAATAAGTCTTGCATAAGAGTTAACTCATAAAGCAATAAATCAAAGTAAAGGTATTGAAACAACACAAAGGAAGATTAAGTTTCAGCGGTTGCTTTCAACTTGTAACATGTATATCTCATGGATAATTGTCAACATAGAGTAATATAACAAGTGCAATATGCAAGTATGTAGGAATCAATGCACAGTTCACACAAGTGTTTGCTTCTTGAGGTGGAGAGAGATAGGTGAACTGACTCAACATAAAAGTAAAAGAAAGGTCCTTCAAAGAGGAAAGCATCGATTGCTATATTTGTGCTAGAGCTTTTATTTTGAAAACATAAAGAGAGCATAAAATTAAATTTTTGAGAGGTGTTTGTTGTTGTCAACGAATGGTAGTGGGCACTCTGACTACCTCATCAACCAGACTTTCAAGAGCGGCTCCCATGAAGGACGTTATCTCTACCAGCAAGGTAGATCATCCCTCTTCTCTTTTGTTTACATATGTACTTTAGTTTAGTTTTTCTTTATTTATGGATGACACTCCTCCCAACCTTTTGCTTACACAAGCCATGGCTAACCGAATCCTCGGGTGCCTTCCAACATTCACATTCCATGGAGGAGTGTCTATTTGCAAAATTAAGTTGCTTACTGATGAATCAGAGAAAAACATGTGAAGAGAATTATTAATGAAAGTTAATTAATTGGGGCTGGGAACCCCATTGCCAGCTCTTTTTGCAAAATTATTGGATAAGCGGATGTGCCACTAGTCCATTGTGAAAGTCTGTCAAAAGTAAATGACAAGATCGAAAGATAAAACACCACATACTTCCTCATGAGCTATAAAACATTTACACAAATAAGAGGTGATAAA
This sequence comes from Lolium rigidum, assembly GCF_022539505.1. NCBI lineage: Eukaryota > Viridiplantae > Streptophyta > Magnoliopsida > Poales > Poaceae > Lolium > Lolium rigidum. Next base: position 246,309,807 of record NC_061508.1, on the reverse strand, counting down.
TTTTGAATTATTTAAAGGTAGCACTCAAGCAATTTACTTTGTAATGGCGGAGAAATACCATGTAGTAGGTAGGTATGATGGACACAAATGGCATAGTGGTTGGCTCAAGGATTTTGGATGCATGAGAAGTATTCCCTCTCGATACAAGGTTTAGGCTAGCAAGGTTATTTGAAACAAACACAAGGATGAACCGGTGCAGAAAAACTCACATAAAAGACATATTGTAAACATTATAAGATTTTACACCGTCTTCCTTGTTGTTCAAAACTCAATACTAGATATTATCTAGACTTTAGACAGACCAAATATGCAAACCAAATTAGCAAGCTCTATGTGTTTCTTCATTAATGGGTGCAAAGTATATGATGCAAGAGCTTAAACATGAGCACAACAATTGCCAAGTATCAAATTATTCAAGACATTTTAGAATTACTACATGTAGCATTTCACGATTCCAACCATATAACAATTTCACGAAGAAGATTCAACCTTCGCCATGAATACTATGAGTAAAGCCTACGGACATATTTGTCCATATGCAACAGCGGAGCGTGTCTCTCTCCCATACAGTGAATGCTAGGATCCATTTTATTCAAACAAAACAAAAACAAAAACAAACAGACGCTCCAAGCAAAGTACATAAGATGTGACTGAATAAAAATATAGTTTCAGGGGAGGAACCTGATAATGTTGTCGATGAAGAAGGGGATGCCTTGGGCATCCCCAAGCTTAGACGCTTGAGTCTTCTTAGAATATGCAGGGGTGAACCACCGGGGTATCCCCAAGCTTAGAGCTTTCACTCTCCTTGATCATATTGTATCATACTCCTCTCTTGATCCTTGAAAACTTCCTCCACACCAAACTCGAAACAACTCATTAGAGGGTTAGTGGACAATAAAAATTAACATGTTCAGAGGTGACACAATCATTCTTAACACTTCTGGACATTGCATAAAGCTACTTGGACATTAATGGATCAAAGAAATTCATCCAACATAGCAAAAGAGGCAATGCGAAATAAAAGGCAGAATCTGTCAAAACAGAACAGTCCGTAAAGATGGATTTTATTGAGGCACCAGACTTGCTCAAATGAAAATGCCCAAATTGAATGAAAGTTGCGTACATATCTGAGGATCACTCACGTAAATTTCCATAATTTTCTGAGTTACCTACAGAGAATTAGGCCCAGATTCGTGACAGCAAAGAAATCTGTTTCTGCGCAGTAATCCAAATCTAGTATGAACCTTACTATCAACGACTTTACTTGGCACAACAAAACATAAAACTAAGATAAGGAGAGGTTGCTACAGTAGTAAACAACTTCCAAGACTCAAATATAAAACAAAAATACTGTAGTAAAAACATGGGTTGTCTCCCATAAGCGCTTTTCTTTAACGCCTTTCAGCTAGGCGCGGAAAGTGTAAATCAAGTAACATCAAGAGACGAAGCATCAACATCATAATTTGTTCTAATAATAGAATCAAAAGGTAACTTCATTCTTTTTCTAGGGAAGTGTTCCATACCTTTCTTGAGAGGAAATTTATATTTGATATTACCTTCCTTCATATCAATAGTAGCACCAACGGTTCGAAGAAAAGGTCTTCCCAATATAATGGGGCAAGATGCATTGCATTCAATATCCAAGACAACAAAATCAACGGGGACAAGGTTATTGTTAACCATAATATGAACATTATCAACTCTCCCCAAAGGTTTCTTTTTAGCATTATCAGCGAGATTAACATCCAAATAACAATTTTTCAATGGTGGCAAGTCAAGCATATCATAGACTTTCTTAGGCATAACGAAATACTTGCACCAAGATCACATAAAGCATTACAATCAAAATCATTGACCCTCATTTTAATGATGGGCTCCCAACCATCTTCTAGCTTTCTAGGAATAGAAGTTTCAAGTTTTAGTTTCTCTTCTCTAGCTTTTATGAGGGCATTTGTAATATGTTTTGTGAAAGCCAAGTTTACGAGCGCTAGCATTGGGACTCTTAGCAAGTTTTTGTAAGAACTTTATAACTTCAGAGATGTGGCAATCATCAAAATCTAAATCATTATGAGCTACAGCAATGGGATCATTGTCCCCAAGGTTGGAAAAAATTTCAGCAGTTTTATCACAAGCAATTTCAGCAGTTTTAGCAATTTCAGGCAGTTTTGTACGCTTTGCACTAGGAGCAGAAACATTGCCAACACCAATTATTTTACCATTGATAGTAGGAGGTGCAGCAACATGTGGAGCATTAGCATTACTAGTTGTGGTAATAGTCCAAACTTTAGCTACACTATTCTCTTTAGCTAGTTTTTCATTTTCTTCTCTATCCCACCTAGCACGCAATTCAGCCATTAATATTATATTCTCATTACTTCTAACTTGGATGGCATTTGCTGTAGTAACAATTTTATTTTCAATATCCTCAGGTTTAGCAGCCATTTTATTAATTAAAGAAGATTGTGACGCAGACATGTATGAGATTCGGTTTTCAGCATTTGCAAGTTTAGTTTGCAACCCATAAATCTCCATATTCATATTTTCAAGTTGATTTCCTATATTCTTCAACAAGGTAGATTGTTCATTCATAGCTTTAGTAAACAATTTGTTTTGCTCATATTGTGATTGCATAAATCTCTTGGTGGATCTTTCAATTTCTAACATCTTTTCCTCATTAGGTGAAACATATCTACCATAAGAGTTACCATTAGCAGGATATGGCCTAGAATTTTGAGCAACCAATGAAGCTAACGGAACATTATTAGGATCAACATTAGTCCTACCATTCACAAGCATAGACATAATAGCATCAATCTTATCACTCAAGGAAGAGGTTTCTTCGACAAAATTTACCTTCTTACCTTGTGGAGCTCTTTCCGTGTGCCATTCAGAGTAATTAATCATCATATTATCAAGGAGCTTTGTTGCTTCACCAAGAGTGATGGACATAAAGGTACCTCCAGCAGCTGAATCCAATAGGTTTCGCGAAGAAAAGTTCAGTCCGGCATAAAAGGTTTGGATGATCATCCAAGTAGTCAGTCCATGGGTTGGGCAATTTTTAACCAAAGATTTCATTCTTTCCCAAGCTTGAGCAACATGTTCATTATCCAATTGTTTAAAATTCATTATGCTACTTCTCAAAGATATAATTTTAGCAGGGGGATAATATCTACCAATAAAAGCATCCTTGCATTTAGTCCAGGAATCAATACTATTCTTAGGCGAGAGATAGCAACCAATCTTTAGCTCTTCCTCTTAATGAGAAAGGAAACAATTTCAATTTAATAATATCACCATCTACATCCTTATACTTTTGCATTTCACATAGTTCAACAAAATTATTAAGATGGGCAGCGGCATCATCGGAACTAACACCGAGAAAATTGCTCTCGCATAACAAGATTCGATAAAGCAGGTTTAATTTCAAAGAATTCTGCTGTAGTAGCAGGTGGAGCAATAGGTGTGCATAGGAAATCATTACTATTTGTGGTTTTGAAGTCACACAACTTAGTATTTTCAGGGGTGGCCATTTTAGCAGTAGTAAATAAAGCAAACTAGATAAAGTAAATGCAAGTAACTAATTTTTTTGTGTTTTTGATATAGAGTGTAAGACAGTAAATAAAGTAAAGCTAGCAACTAATTTTTTTGTGTTTTGATATAATGCAGCAAACAAAGTAGTAAATAAAATAAAGCAAGACGAAAACAAAGTAAAGAGATTGGGAAGTGGAGACTCCCCTTGCAGCGTGTCTTGATCTCCCCGGCAACGGCGCCGGAAAACGATCTTGATGCGCGTAGATGACACGTCCGTTGGGAACCCCAAGAGGAAGGTGTGATGCGCACAGCAGTAAGTTTTCCCTCGAGAAAGAAACCAAGGTTTATCGAACCGAGGAGGAGCCAAGAAGCACGTTGAAGGTTGATGGTGGCGGAATGTAATGCGGCGCAATACCGGGGATTCCGGCGCCAACGTGGAACCTGCACAACACAACCAAAGTACTTTGCCCCAACGAAACAGTGAGGTTGTCAATCTCACCAGCTTGCTGTAACAAAGGATTAACCGTATTGTGTGGAAGATGATTGTTTGCAGAGAACAGTAAATAACAAGTATTGCAGTAGATTGTATGCGATGTAAAGAATGGGACCGGGGTCCACAGTTCACTAGAGGTGTCTCTCCCATAAGATAAAAGCATGTTGGGTGAACAAATTACAGGCGTGCAATTGAAAAATAGAGAGGGCATAACAATGCACATACATGATATGATAAATATAGTGAGATTTAATTGGGCATTACGACAAAGTACATAGACCGCTATCCAGCATGCATCTATGCCTAAAAAGTCCACCTTCAGGTTATCATCCGAACCCCTTCCGGTATTAAGTTGCAAAACAACGAGACAATTGCATTAAGTATGGTGCGTAATGTAATCAATAACTACATCCTTAGACATAGCATCAATGTTTTATCCCTAGTGGCAACAGCATATCCACAACCTTAGAACTTTACGTCATCGTCCCCAGTTTAATGGAGGCATGAACCCACTATCGAGCATAAATACTCCCTCTTGGAGTTAAGAGCGAGAAACTTGGCCGAGCCTCTACTAATAACGGAGAGCATGCAAGATCATAAACAACACATAGGTAATAACTTGATAATTAACATAACATAGTATTCTCTATCCATCGGATCCCGACAAACACAACATATAGTATTACGAGATAGATGATCTTGATCAGGTTAGGCAGCTCACAAGGTCCAACAATGAAGCACAATGAGGAGAAGACAGCCATCTAGCTACGCTATGGACCCATAGTCCAGGGGTGAACTACTCACTCATCACTCCGGAGGCGACCATGGCGGTGAAGAGTCCTCCGGGAGATGAATCCCCTCTCCGGCGAGGTGCCGGAGGAGATCTCCGAATCCCCCGAGATGGGATTGGCGGCGGCGGCGTCTCGGTAAGGTTTTCCGTATCGTGGCTCTCGGTACTGGGGGTTTCGCGACGGAGGCTTTAAGTAGGCGGAAGGGCAGGTAAAGAGGCGGCACGAGGGGCCCACACCATAGGTCGGCGCGGCCAGGGCCTGGGCCGCGCCGCCCTGGTGTTTCGCCACCTCGTGGCCCCACTTCGTTACGTCTTCGGTCTTCTGGAGCTTCGTGGCAAAATAGGACCCTGGGCGTTGATTTCGTCCAATTCCGAGAATATTTCGTTACTAGGATTTCTGAAACCAAAAACAGCGAGAACGACAAGCTGGCTCTTCGGCATCTCGTTAATAGGTTAGTGCCGGAAAATGCATAAATACGACATATAATGTGTATAAAACATGTAGATATCATCAATAATGTAGCATGGAACATAAGAAATTATCGATACGTCGGAGACGTATCAAGCGGCTGCAAGGCTTCGATTTACGGGTGGATCTCCAACGCTAGGGCCCGCGCCGAGCAGAGGTAGGCGAAGGCCGATGAGAGGTGGAAGCTGCATTTCCTGAAGCACAATGTGATGATCGAGTTGCTCAAGGACACCGTCGTGGGGACAAAGAGGAACATGGATCTGCAGTTTCTTCTTGGGGAGGGGGGGGGGACTGAGAACATTGATGAAGCGGTGATGGCGTGGTACATGGCCGAGCGCATCAACATCCTGGCGCCGGAGCCCAGCCATGATCCCGCAGTGAGTACCGACCCCATAGCAACACCGAGCTCTGCGCATCCCACAACGTCGTCAAGCTCCGGCCCACTGGTACCTTCGGCCACGGCGAGCCCGGAGGAGGAAATGTCTGGTCAGACGCCGACACCTTCTACCACGCCGAGCCCAGAGGAGGGAATGTCACTCAATTTCGGCGGTTGGTGGGTCGATCGGCGCGGTTGCCACTCCGGCGGTTGACCTCCCCGACAGTTGCTCTGCTTTAGTTCGCGCCGATCGAACCAGGGTCGCTGCCAGGGGAACCCGTGGGGAAGCGAGCGGACGCTCGGCACGACCGCGCAGCATCCGCGAAGACGCAAACATGTTGCATATTTGTGCTGCGTTTGCGTCTCCACGGACGTCTGTGACACGATGCGTCCCCTGCTGGAGGACAGGCGTATTTCTGATCCATGTGGAGGCAGTTGCCCGTTGGAGATGCCCGGCCCAGTTCTTTTTGGCTGTGGCTTCTGCAGAAACGGCTTAAGCTCAGCTGCTCCAGGGAAACTGCAGTGAAAAATAAGCCTCAGAGAAACTGCAGTCCAGTTCTTTTCAGCTTATAATGTCTGAGCTTATTTTATCAGTCTGTAAGATAAAAAGTCTGTAATACCCCTAGAACGTAATAGTGTGATATGTAAATTATACTATGTACTTCTGTAATGAGTTCACCATTTACACAAGCAGAAAAATAATTTACGGACATCATGAAATAGGAAATATTTCAATAAAATATATTGTCGTACTTGTGATGCATGTCAACTAGAAGCAAGTTCATCAAATTATTACAAGTTTCCTAATAAAAGCCATCACGTAACGTATCCATCGTAACAACTAATATTCAAGGTACAAGACTCTGAGCAATAGCATCACGTATCACGAGTCGAAATGCTGATCACGCAGATTGCTTTCACGAATGTAGTTATGGAGGCACATGCATGCAGCTATGATCATCGTTTGTGCCTCTGTCTTGTACCGTGTTATGCCTAAGAGAATTCGCCACTTCATCTTGAGAACACCAAATGCTCTTTCGACGACGTTGCGTAGAGAGGAATGTCGATGGTTGAAGGTCTCCTCTCTCCCTCGTGGAGGTGCCTGTTGGAACTCAGGTATATTGCCATGACATTTTGACTTGTAACACCTTTCCTGTTGCGGTATTTAGGCTGATTTTCTTCTGGAACAATACAAGAAATATGTGTTCCATCTATAGCCCCGATGGCATTCTTGAAATGAGGCCAAAATTTGCGTCCCTTCAGTTTAGGATGAACTTGGGTGAAAGTTGGATCGTTGGGTCTGATATAATCAGCAGCCATACGATATACACAACCCAAAACCTCATGAAACTTTTTATTAATGGTAGACCGACTATGTTCAAGTCGGTCAGAAACATTATCAGTGCTCTGGCATGACCCCAAAGTCCATAAAAACTGAGCTAATGCTTCTTTGCTTGACATGTTGCAAGTTGACTTCAAACCATATTTGTCAACCAACAAGTCATGTAATGGGTAAAACACTGACCTCCGCATCCTGAACATAGAGTAGAACCTACGTCCATCTTTTTCTTTATCTTCAACCCATTGGAGCCCTGTCATCACTGGTAATCTTCTTGGTGCATATGGAACCTTCTCACGCCATTGAAGATGACATCCCATTGCAATCATGCACATCTCAAATTCTTCATCTTCTTCATCGTACGACATATCCATCTGTCACATGACCAACACACGAACCATAACATTAAAATTTTGAAAAATATGCAAGTTTGAAAGAAATAGGGTCCATAATAACACAAGCTGAGAGCAAATGATAGGTTCAAAATAGCACAAAATGAGAGAAAATAATAGGTTCACGACATAAACAACTTGATAGAAAATGATAGGTTCACGAAATTACAAGTTGAGTGGAAATAATAGTTTCAAGCCAACACAGCTAATATGGTTCAAAGCAAATAACATAAAAAAATTCCTTTCTACTTATTTTTCATAAACATCTCCCATGTCCTCTTGATCCATCCAAGTATCGTACTAGGCTCCGCATCCTCGAAACAAGAACAGCCGAATGCATCACGATATTCTTTTTTCATGAACATCTATGAAGCATAGAAATGCTCATCACTTCCAGGCAAACCTCCAGCTTTGACCACCATGGTCATCATCTCTTTGAACTCTACTTTTACTGGATCAACAGTCATTATAGGTTCAGACGGCACAGAATTTCTTTTCTCTTCCCTCTTGGCAAACAAATCTACCATACGTGTGAATGCCGTTTTCTCTTCATCAACCTTTGCCACCTTTTTAACTAATGTTGGGCTAGGTGAATAAGGACATGCTCTCTTCTTTCCACCTTTACCCAGAACCTGGGTAGGTGTAACTTCTTCACATCCAGAGTCATCATCATTCAGAACATTAATATGAGAGGTCTCAACTTGAGATGATGGAATTGGCACCCTCGCATATTCATTTGTAACACTATGTTGCTCAAAAATCTCCCTCATCTTATCCTCATCCGCTAGTGGAGCATACCGAAATTTGCTTGCCTCTGCACATCTCTGCAATAACATATCAAAGTAGTACATGAGTATTGCATCTAAAGAAGAAAAGAAAATCTTTAAAGATATGTATAGATGCCAGTACCTTTATCTCATTTTCCCACCAATCGTCGCTAGCTGCAATGCTATTAGTTATGGGATCTCTTCCTAGGCCCGATGCATGTTGATTCAATGACTTCCAACAATTATAGTCCTTTTTGAGTGCCTCCCATCTATTCTTGAATTGTTTGCGCTCATAATTTCTAGATGTTCGCGTATTGAACTTTCTAACCAAATTTGCATACCCAATTGCGTTCAAACAACTTTGGCCAGGTTGACGGTTTTTTGCTTGCACTTCTTCAATACACACATCAAGAAAAATACTATGGGCGACAGGATCCCATGTTGCTTTCACTGCTTTCCCCTTTTCCATCTATGACATGTGTTATAAAATCAATGTCAAAATGGCCCACTGTTTTTAATACAATTTTCAATAGCACGTATATAAATCTCAGAATTTTTCATGTTGCTGAAGTACTACAGAGCACATACAAAAGTGATCATGTTGCAGAAGTACTACGAGCAAACTCAATCATCTACGATTATACAACCTATTACACTATACGTACATCATCTACAGAAGAGGATAAGAATCATACCTTGATTCTATCGGGTATCCTGGGTGTGAGATCGGAGAGTTCGAGGCTGCTGCAAGGTCAGGGATGGTGGGAGGTCGACGCTCACTGGTGGAAAAAGGGGCTTTGGTCGCGGTTGGCAACTGCCATTAGTCGCGGTGGCCCAACCGCGACCAAAGTAGCGCGACTAAAGGCCCCCCCCTTTAGTCGCGGTTCCTTACGAACCGCGACTAAAGGCCCATCCACGTGGGCCGCAGGCGAGCGCCAGGGCGGAGGACCTTTAGTCGCGGTTCTTCTGGCCAACCGCGACTAAAGGCCTCCGCAGGGTTTAGGGTTTAGCCCCCCCCTCCCCCTAAATCTGGTTTCTTTTTAATTTGTATTATTTTATTTCTTTTGAGTTTTAATTTTGAAGGAGTTTCACATATTCTACGGTACTGTATACATACATGCATATGAATGTACAATTTCAAACAAATTTGAAATTAGAACCAAAAAGAATTCAAGAGTAATATACAATATATATTCAATATCGGATGACCATATACAATATATATTCAATATCGGATGACCATATACAATTTTGAACAAGTTAGTTACAAATTCCGGTGCCTATAAAGATCTACGTCATCGTAATAGTGTTCTCCTCTAGGATCGATGACTTCCCTCGCCAACCATCCAGCTAGTTCCTCTTGAAGTGGTCGGAAGCGAGCTTCTGGACTAAGCGTCTTCCGGAGGTTATTCCTCAGGATGTTGTTCTCACACGTCCGGTCCCGCTCATTGCGGTATCTCCGGATCCTCTCACAAACATAGTATCCACATAGATTGGTCCCCGGTGGCTGAGTATCCCCGGTCGTCGGCACTTGCCATTTTAAAATGTAGCTCTTTTTTGAATTCACCGACCTTGGTATCTACGAACCGTCTCCAAACCCTACGAGGCAAAGAAAATTAAATAAACAAGAGAGTTATTAATTAGTTACTTGATATTAGGAAATGATGAACGAAATAGGCCGATCGATATAGAGCGCAAATGAATGAAAATAATTACTTTTGCATCATTTTTCTCATGTCGCCCCAAAGCGCCGGATCCATATTCGGAGAGTCGTGGACGAGAGCCGAGGAGGTCTGAACTTTAATTACCATAAGAATCCGAGTGGAACCTGCGGACACGATACATGCACGATCATGCATAACTCATCGATTAGCCACATACCATGCATGGAGTAAACAAAAGAGAATGTGCTCAAGACAGAAACACTCACCCAAAATGGTAAGGAAATAGAATATCACTTTTACTGTTGCTGTTTTCTAATAAACCGCCACAGGTCTTCCTCCACGTCGGCGGGGTGGTGTTCTAACACATATGAATTAACGATGTGTGGGTCAATGAACCCAACATCATGGATGTTCCTTATTCGCATTTCCCGCTTCTTCATTACTGCATAATATATAGCGTACACAACAAGATAGTTAGGACAATATATATATATATATATATATATATATATATATATATATATATATATATATATATATATATATATATATATATATATATATAGTGCAGGCAATGAACGAGATGGGGTAGAAATTAATAAATCACTTACGGAACGTAGCAAGCGATGATAGATTTGTCGAGGTCGCGCAGATTGAACAGTCTGGAACAATTCACTCGAGAGGAATTTGTACCCGGTAACGTTTGAAGTGATGCTCATATTTAACTTCCGCATAGATATAGCCTTTGGCGTTTTCATGTTTTATGTAAGCCTTGTACCAATTTAGCAGACCTTTCATTTGTCGAGGTAGATCCTCTTCTGCGCGAGGCTCGATGAGAGGGCCATTCTTCACATATGTAAATACTACGTCCTTCATTGGCGCCTCATCAAGGCCTAACACCGCACGAAGAGTGATACCTAAGTCGGCCGCTTGTTTTCTGGCACTTTCTACAGTCAATCCATGTGCTGCCGCAGCTGCTATGATATCGGGGGCATCCGGACCGGCGGCTTGCACTATGAGCGGGGTGATCGATTGTTTACTTTGTTTCCCGAGCTGGGCAACTTCTTTCCCCCTTTGCTTCTCCGCCAACTCTTTCCTGTTCTTGAACGCGAGTGCTTGCCTACGAAGTTCACGTAAATAGTCGTCAGGCAGATTCTTCGCGGCTTGGGACGGTGTGTTCAAAAATGACTTAGCCCACTGCTTTTCCTTGTCAGAATATACTGGCTTGGGCTCGCCCTCTATTTTCTTCTGGACGCTTGCCTTCCATTTCTCTAAATCAGCAGCCGCGCCCGCCTCGACTTCCTCGGCACTACTTTCCCAAGACCTCCTGGGGAGAGGCTTCGGTGATACCTCCGGTACCTTTGTTTTCTTAGGTACGTAAGGGTCCGGGTTAATAACCAAGGACTGCTACGCTTCTTCGCCGGAGGTGGATTGGGGGCGGTACCGGTGTCTGATCACCCGCCGGACGAGGACTGGGGGCGGCGTCGGCTGACGTGAATGAGGTGTATTAGGTGAAGCACCACCGCCACCGTCACCGCCACCGTCACCGCCACCGCCACCGCCACCGTCACCGCCACCACCACCACCGTACGGGGGTGGACTTGTTGGCGCCTCGCCTCAGAAACTTGATAAATTTCTTCTGCCATAGAATGAACCGGCGCTTGACATCTCCAAGTCTTTTCACCCCTTCGGGTGTAGCAATGTCAATGTCCAGGTCCTCAAACCCTTGGACTATCTCCTCCACCGTGACACGAGCATAGCCATCTTGAATGGGGTTGTTGTGGTGGAGTGCTCCAGGTGGTAAAGCACTGCCGATGGCTACCTTCATGGACATGTTCCCGATAGGATAATACGGATGACATGCTTTCATCTCCTTTATATCGTCCACGGGGTAGCGAGGAGGCTCCGGTGCGGTAACTTCGACCACCGGCCGAGGCTCCGGTGCGGTAATTTCGATCGTCGGTGCACCGGCCGGTGAGGCCTCCGTGGAAGCCACGCTGCTTCTTCTCCGCTGGCGGCTTCCGAGATCCATTGGATGATCTTCATGCTTGCGCCCGAGCTGCATCTCTTTCGGCGACTAGTACACTCACGGTTTTCTTCATCACATCCATTTCCGTTACCAACTTCGCCACAACATCCGCATCCCGATCCATCTTTCTCTTACGGCTTCACGTAACCGTACGGGTCATCTTTACGGGGAACCCTAGTTTCCACGAAATGTCCCCGGGCATGCCTCGTACACGTCCTCCGTGTTCGGGATTCCCGAGGGCTTTTGTCGGGCGTCGTTCTCTCTGTTGAACCTGATCCTCCCTCTTGAGCATCCCTCATTGCCTCAATAAGGTTTTGGGTGGGTGTAATTATTTTGCCCCGGTAAACACACTCCCCTGTCTCCGGGTTCGGCGATCCCCCATGCCCGTACCACCGGCTTTTGGCCCTTGGGTCCCATCCCTCCGTACCTGGACGGATTCCTCGCGCCCTCGGCTCGTTCTCCATCTTCTCCCACTTAGGCTGCCAAAAGCGATACCCTCCTGGCCCCATTTTATGATTGTACTCCTTCTTGGCCGCATTTTCCTTATTTTTTTCGATAGTTCAAGGAACTGCTCCGATTTCTTTTGCTTCACAAATTCTGGCCAATCATGTTGCAGTTTCTCATATTGTCCTTTGAAATCCGGAGTCTTGCCCTGGTTGACAAAGTCATGGGCTAGATTTTGCTTGTATTTCCGGAATGCGTTGGCCATCCTAGAAAGAGCGAACTGTTTGACTAGCTTGCGCCTCTTCTTGTTTTCCGCAATCTTGTTACCCTCCTCATCGTATTTGCGGTATTCCGGAGGTAGAACGAAATGTTCCATAAGCTTGTTGAAGCAATCTTTTTTTCTCTCCGTTCGACAAAAGTGAAACCAACACGTGCCTTCTTTGGCTCATTCCACTCTCGGCGGGTGATCGAGACGTTGTCTCTAACAACGGCTCCGCATTGGCCGACAAACTTGGTGGCGTTCTTGTTGGGCTCCGGCGGCTCTGCCGGTTTCTTCGTCGACAACATCGATGGTGCATGTTTCTCCTGGTTTCATCGTCTTGGTTGCGCCACGCTTTGACGACGACGTACTCGATTTTTCGACGATCCGGCCGAGGGCTAAAATAAGAAAGAGAGTCGCGCGCGTTAGTACACACACATTTATTCAAATCAGTTATTGTATCACCGGACGCTCAATATGTATATATATATACCTCGGCGCCGGAGGTGGTTGCTACTTCCAAGCTGAAGATCGTCGTTTATCGACGTTTCTTCCGCACCATCTTGTCGACGGCGCCCTTCATCTTCACCCTCAAGGTTCGGATAAGAAGAGATATCATCTTCTTCTTCTCCGGTCGGCACAAAAGGAATATCGCCTTTTATGATGCCGAAGATATGGTCTTCGGCGACCGGATCATAGTTGTCCGAGAATCGGGTCACCTCTATCGTCCGCCATATGTCGAGTCCCGAAAACATGTAGTCAAAACAAATTAATTAAGTGAAGAAGGGGGCGGTGGCGGTGGCGAAAGGGCGGTGCCAAAAGGAGGGGCGAGGAAGGGGTGCGCGCGGAGTCGGAGTCGGTGACGAAAGGGCGGTGGCGAAAGGGCGGCGGTGGCGAAAAGGCAGTGGTGGTGCCGCCCCCTCTCGACCCAAAAAAAAAACACCGCTCGTATACGGACGGGGCGACGAGGGGCTCGCTGCCCCCTCCGTATACGCGCGGTGGTTAGTTTTTTTTTACACAATCTTTACTTCATTTTTATTAAGTCAAAATTTTAGTTTTTTTTTTAAACAATCTTTACTTCATTTTTATTAAGTCAAAATTTTAGTTTTTTTTTAAACAAAGTTTTTAATTAAGTCAAAGTTTTAGTTCTTTTTTTAGTACCCATTTTAGTTCAACTTTTATTAAGTCAAAGTTGTAGTTTCATTTTTACTAATTTCTAATTAAAAGAACTTATATATAGTTAAACAAAGTAAAAAACTAAAAAACTAAAAAACTAAAAAAAAAGAAAAGTAAAAGGCAGGCCGCGCGCGGGGGCTAGCTCGTCTGCGCGCTCCTCTCTCCCGCACGCGTGGCCGGCAGAGCGCCGCCGGGCGGGCGAGCTAGCATGGCGGCGGCGCGCGGCGGCCCTGGCGCGCGCCTCTCCTCTCTCTGCGCCGGTGATGACGAGCGAGGGGCGGCGCGGCGCGGCAGCGGCGGGCGCGGCGGCCCCCGGCCTCTCCCTCGATCTCTCTCTCTCTCCCGCGGTGCGTGGCGCGCGGCAACGGCCGGCGCGCGTGTGGCGGCGGCGACGATGACGTACTCGGGGCGGCGGAGATCGGGGCGCGCGTGTGGCGGCGGCGACGACGACGAACTCGGGCGGCGGCGGACGACGAACGCGCGGCGGAGGAGAGGATCGATCGGGCGGAGAAACGAAGAATGAACCGCCGTGGGCGCGCGCGAGATTTATAGCGGCGACCCTTTAGTCGCGGTTGGGGTCCCCAACCGCGACTAAAGAGCACCTTTAGTCGCGGTTGGCCTCCCCAACCGCGACTAAAGGGTATTTTCGGCGGTTTTAAGTTTCCGCGGAAAATACCCTTTAGTCGCGGTTGGCGAGGCCAACCGCGACTAAAGCTATTTTTCAAATTTCTTTTCTTTTTTCAGAGATATATCAATAAATTCAGAAAATTAAACTAATACATTTCAAATTATTTAAAATACAAATAATATATCAAAAATTCATAAAAATAAAACTAATTCAATTCAAAATCTTAAAAATACAATTAATATATCAAAAAATTCAGAAAAATAAAACTAATTCAATTCAAAATTTTAAAAATACAAATAATATATCAAAAAATTCAGAAAAATAAAACTAATTCAATTCAAAATTTTAAAAATACAAATAATATATCAAAAAATTCAGAAAAATAAAACTAATTCAATTCAAAATTTTAAAAATACAAATAATATATCAAAAAATTCAGAAAAATAAAACTAATTCAATTCAAAATTTTAAAAATACAAATAATATATCAAAAAATTCATAAAAATAAAACTAATTCAATTCAAAATTTTAAAAATACAAATAATATATCAAAAAATTCAGAAAAATAAAACTAATTCAATTCAAAATTTTAAAAATACAAATTGTCAAAAATTAATAAAAATAAAACTAATTCAATTCAAAAGTTCGTTGGCCCCCTCTTCCCGCCTCTTTCCGCCGACCCCCTCTTCCCTCCTCGTCTTCCCGCCATTTCTTCCCTGTCTTCCCGCCTCTTTCTTCCCGCCAATTGTTTCCCGCCTCTTTCTTCCCGCCAATTGTTTCCCGCCAATTTCTTCCGGCCTCTTTCTTCCCGCCAATTTTTTCCCGCCAATTTCATCCCGCCACTTTCTCCCCGCCTCTTTCTTCCCCGCCTCCCGTCTTCCCGCTCCCATTTTTCCCGCCATTTGTCACTACATATAGGTAGCCCGCCTTGGCCAGCATCACATCTCTACAATCTCTCATCACTCTCTCATGGCTTCCACCGCACCCACTCTAACCTACCGGCAGGTGGAGGAGCTTTGCGCCTCGAACTACCCTTGCCCTCCGGGCTACCGCGTCCCTGCCGGGCCGGAGCCTAAGCGCCGGCGGCGTGCCGGTCCCTCCCGTCCCTCGGGTACTGCGCGCGCGGGCGGCCATCACGAACCACTACTACCTCGACCTCACGCCGGAGCAGCGGATGAATCCCCGCCGGCATCCCGATAACCAGCATACTTGGGACGCCTTCTTCATCAATCGGCGTGAGAGGGCGCTCGCCGAGTATGAGGAGGACGGTCCGCCTCCCGGAAACTTCCACGAGGCCGGCCGTCGGCTATGGTGGTACGGCCGGACTTCGCAGAGCGTCATGGACTACATCACGGCCGGCGATATCCCCCGCCTGCGCTACCCTCAGTTCGAGCCACGAGCGCCGCCCGACGACAGCGACGACAGCAGCGACGATGACGCCGGCAACTTAGAAGGCGACGACTACCAGTACAATGGCGGCGGCTATGAAGACTACGAGTATGCATATTATACGCCTAGGCAGGAGTATGACTAAATCACTCCAAATTTCATGTATGTAGGAGTATGACTTAGTCACTCCAAATTTCCTATATGCAGGAGTATGACTTAGTCACTCCAAATTTCATGTATGCGGGAGTATGACTTAGTCACTCCAAATTTCATGTATCATCGGTGCTATCTCGAGTCAATTGAATCATTCGAAAATGGACACCAAACACATCACGGGTAATATAATTCACATGATTCATTCAACAAAGTTTGGTACAATAATAAATTATTACACATCATTTCTTCCCTTGTGTCCTCGCTTGCTTACGATTGTGCCGTATCCATGGAGCATCCTCATCATTTAACTTAATGCTTGGGTCGGTGTTCACTTTGAAGGGCGGAATTTCAGCAAACATATTATAATCTTCCGACATGTCTGTCTTGTCCTCCACTCCCACGATGTTTCTTTTCCCTGAAAGAACAATGTGGCGCTTTGAATCATCGCATGATGTACCGATCGTTTTCTTATCTTTCCGTTTCCTTGGTTTGCTACTCATGTCCTTCACATAGAAAACCTGAGCGACATCTTTCGCTAGGACGAATGGTTCGTCAAGGTAACCAAGATTGTTGAAATCCACCATTGTCATTCCGTATTGCTGGTCCACCTTTACCCCACCTCCTGTTAGCTTGAACCATTTGCACCGGAACAAAGGGACCCTAAAGGAGGGTCCATAGTCAAGTTCCCATATCTCCTCTATGTAACCATAATATGTGACCTTTTGCCCATTCTCGGTTGCTTCGCATCAAAGCGGACACCACTGTTTTGGTTGGTGCTCTTTTTATCTTGGGCGATCGTGTAAAATGTATTCCCATTTATCTCGTACCCTTGGAAAGTCGTTATAGTCGAAGATGGTGTCTTGGCCAACATGTACAGCTGATCTACAACCTTATTGTCACTCATTAAATGTTTTCTCAACCAACTGCCGAAAGTCTCCATGTGGGCCTTCCTAATCCGGGATTCGGGCTTCCCGTGGTTGTCCGAGCGTAAAATATTCTTGTGTTTCTCAAAGTACGGAGCCACCAAGCTGGAATTGGTCGGAAGCGTGTGGTGTGCTTCGGTCGGAGAATGGCCGTCCATACATATCATTGATTTCCTTCCGATCGTGCCTTTTCCACTTAGTCTCCCCTCGTGCCGCGATTGAGGAAGACCAATCGGCTTAAGGTCGGGAACAAAGTCAACACAAAACTCAATTACCTCCTCATTTCCATAGCCCTTGGCGATGCTTCCTTCGGCCTAGCACGGTTACGAACATATTTCTTTAATACTCCCATGAACCTCTCGAAGGGGAACATATTGTGTAGAAATACGGGACCGAGAATGGAAATCTCATCGACTAGGTGAACCAGGAGGTGCGTCATAATATTGAAGAAGGATGGCGGGAACACCAACTCGAAACCGACAAGACATTGGATCACATCGTTCTGTAACCGTGGTAGAACTTCCGGATTGATTACCTTCGAGAGATTGCATTGAGGAATGCACATAGCTTCACAATGGCTACTCGAACATTTTCCGGCAGAGCCCCTCAAAGCAATCGGAAGCAATTGCGTCATAATCACGTGGCGGTCGTGAGACTTCAGGTTTTGGAACTTTTTCTCCGCCATGTTTATTATTCCCTTTATATTGGACGAGAATCCGACGGGACCTTCATACTCGCTCAGGCATTCAAAAAAGATGACCTTCTCTTCTTTGGTCGGAGCGTAGCCGGCACGACCTTGAAACCGTTCGGATGCGGGTCATCGGGGTCTTTCAAAATTTGCTGGTCTCGCTCGTGCTTCCTTTGTATCATTTGACTTCCCATACACGCCCAAGAAGCTTAGGATGTTCACGCAAATATTCTTCGTAACGTGCATCACGTCGATTGCGAGAGCGGACTTCTAGGACTTTCCAATATTCTAGCTCCCAGAATATAGATTTCTTCTTCCACATGGCTACGTGCCCGTCGGCTCCCTTCGGAACCGATTGTCCGCCGGGACCCTTTCCAAAGATGACTTTCAAACCCTTGACCATATCAAATACCTCAGCACCGAGTGTGTTCCGCGAGGCTTCGGCCGGTGATCCGCCTTGCCGTTGTAATGCTTGCCTTTCTTTCTTACTCGGATGACCTTTCGGAAGAAATCGACGATGCCCAAGGTACACGTTCTTCTTACAATTTGGCAAATGTACACTTTCGGTCTCATGTAAGCGAGTGCGTGCATGCATTGTATCCCTTATTTGACGAGTCCCGAAAGGTTACTAAGAGCGAGGCCAATCGTTGATGGTTACGAAAAGCAACGCTCGTAGGTCAAATTCCTCTTCTTTGTGCTCATCCCACACACGGACACCGAGTCTGCCCCACAGCTGTAAAAGCTCATCAACTAATGGCCTTAGGTACACATCGATGTCGTTGCCGGGTTGCTTCGGACCTTGGATGAGCACCGGCATCATAATGAACTTCCGCTTCATGCACAACCAAGGAGGAAGGTTGTAGATGCATAGAGTCACGGGCCAGGTGCTATGGCTGGAGCTCGCTCGCCAAAAGGATTCATGCCATCCGTACTTAGACCAAATCTTATGTTCCTTGCGTCGACTGCAAAATCTTTGAACTCTCCGTCGATCTTTCTCCATTGCGTTCCATCCGCGGGGTGTCTCAACTCCCCGTCCGACTTACGGTCCTCTTTGTGCCATCGCAACAACTTGGCATGCTCTTTGTTCCCGAACAGACGTTTCAACCGTGGTATTATAGGAGCATACCACATCACCTTGGCGGGAACCCTCTTCCTGGGTTTCCGGCCCTCAACATCGTCACCGGGGTCATCGCCTCGATCTTATAACGCAATGCGATGCATACCGGGCATTCATTCAAATTCTCGTATTCACCGCGGTAGAGGATGCGATCGTTGATGCATGCATGTATCTTCGTAACCTCTAAACCTAGAGGGCGAGACAACCTTCTTTGCTTCGTACGTAGTGGCGGGCAACTCGTTATTCTTTGGAAACATATTCTTCAACATTTTCAGCAAGTTTTCAAATGCCGAGTCAGCTACACCCTGCTCGTGCCTTCCATCTCAGCAAATCCAGGTGTGCAGCCCAGCTTTTTCGGACCATCATCGCATCCGGGGTACGGCGCCTTCCTGTGATCCTCTAACATGCGATCCAAATTCTCCCTCTCTTTTCAGTTTCGCGAGCGTCCCGTGCATCAGCAATGGTCCGACCAAGATCATCAACGGGATCATCACGTGCCTCTTCTTCACCTTGCCCTTCACCTTCAGCATCCTCCATGAAAGTATCACCGAAATGAGAAAGATAGCTTTCATCATTGAAATCACCCCCTTCTTCATCTTCTTCCATTATAACCCCTCTTTCTCCATGCTTGGTCCAACAATTATAGCTTGGCATGAAACCGTGCCGAAGCGGTGCATGTGAACATCTCTTGAGGAAGAGTAACCCTTCCGATTCTTACACTTAACACATGGACAGATAACAAAACCCCCCGCTTGTTCGCATTAGCCACTACGAGAAAATCTTTCAAACCCGTACCGAACTCGCCGGAGAGTCGGTTACCGTACATCCATTGCCGATTCATCCGCATTATTATAATATAAAATATATAATTAACCATCATGCATTTGTTAAACTAACTAGCTACAAACAATATAAATTAAACAATTAATGAACTACACACACATGCATATTTTATCAATGACACATATCAAAGGTTCAAGTTGCTAACCGCGATCGAGGAGGAAAAAATAAATGAGAAAGCTCAAGTGTGACTCCAACACTTCATATCATGTTTGTTTCATGCTCTTGGGGCATTTCATCAAACACCTTATGTGCATAAGAGGAACCAAAAGCAAACCTAACACTCACTTGTGAAGTTTGTGAAGAGAATGGCTCCAAATGGCTAAGTGTTGGTCGCTGGATGGGTATATATAGGGGAGGGCTTTAGTCCCGGCTGGCTCCGGCCAACCGCGACTAAAGGCCTTCGGGCACCTTTAGTCGCGGTTGGGCTGGCCAACCGCGACTAAAGCCCCCCACGTGCACCCGCTGGCCACCGTGCGCCCTGGGCCCAGGCCTTTGGTCGCGGTTCGCCACACGAACCGCGACTAAAGACCCCATTAGTCGCGGTTCCTTTACCTTCGCGACTTATGGGGCTTCCCGGAAGCCTGTTTTTCCACCAGTGGCTGCTCGTTCAGGAAGGCAGTGCTGGCGCGATCTTGGTCGGAGACGGCGGCGCTGGCTCGAGTTCAGGCGTGACGTGCAGCACTGGCTTGAGTTCGTGCGAGGTCCGGCTGAGTGGTGTAGCTCCGGGGGCGGGAGGGTGGAGGCGCGGTACGCCGGCGCTCGAGCTTCTCCACCGGAGGTCGTCGAGATCGGAGGCGGCGGCTGTTTTGTGGCTGGGAAACCCTCACGAACGAGTCGGGAGACTTGGGTGGACTCACGCTAGAAAAAATAACGTTTCATATCAGGAGAAATAGAGGACGCGGGAGGGCATTTTCAATGTAATAACGATTCAGTTTAGGGGTAGCTGGGGTATAACGAAATTTGCATAATTGGGGAAGCTCGGCAAGCTGCGGGAAGCTGCCCTTCCGTGGCTTCCCCCAACTACACAGAAAATGATGGTGGCTGAAAAGCTAAGCCCACCTAAAAATTTGAGTTCTTTTCGGCTGGAGCTTAATTTTGCAGTTAAGCTGGTTAATAAGCTCAAAAGAACTGGCCCAGTCGATCGGAAGGGAGAGACAAATGACAGGACGAATACCAGCAGGCGAAAAGGTAAAATTGGACAGCCAGCCGGGTCGAACAATAACATATCGGAAAAGAATCCATTGCTTGTGATTGCAAATGTACAATCATTAATCCCGTGATCACCATAATCACCCCGCTCCCCATTACAGCTGCTCCTGTCATCGTAACGATCGCAATTGGCATGTGAGGCCTGGCTGTTCGAGGACCCAACCGAGGTGGTGCTGCTGCCGCCGACGGGGGAATCGCTGTCGGTATCTGTGTACATTGCTAGCTCCTCCTCGTCGTCGTCGTAGTCGCTGCTGGGGCCGGAGGAATGGACCGTGATCCAGCTCGCGTCCCAGGTCCAGTCCGGTGCACCGGCGGCCAGGCCGCGGACTCTGTCGATGGGACCGGCGGTAACGGTGTCCGCGGTCGTGTCATCGTCGTCTTCCTTCCAAAATGCCTGGTCGAGGACGCTCTTGGGGGACACGAACATCCCCTTCTGGGTGGTGATCCCTGCCACGGAGATGGACGACGACACCGCGGCGTCAAATGCCAAGAACTCGTGCTCCAGCAGCTGCTCCGCCGTCCACCGCTCCCCGGCGTCCTGCAGCAGGCACCTGCCCAGGAAGTCCTTCCCTTCCTCCGACAGCCAAAGCGGTACCTCCGGCGCCTCCCCCGAGGACGCGACGTGGTGCAGCATCGCCACAGGGCTGCCGAACCGCTGCCACGGCGCGGCGCCGGTGGCCATCTCGATGACCGTGCACCCGAGCGCCCAAACGTCCGCCGCAGGGCCCTGCGCCTCGCCCCGCGCGGCCTCCGGCGACATGAACGCCGGCGTGCCACCGACCGCCAGCCTCTGGCCCGCAATGCGCCGCGCGCACCCGAAGTCGGCGATCATGGCGCGGCCGTCGGCGCCGATGAGCACGTTCCGGGCCTTGACGTCGCAGTGCGCGACCCCGGCGGCGTGCGCGTGCGCCAGCCCGCGCAGGATGTCGCGCGCGCGGGAACGGATCAGCGACTCCTCGCACCGCCCGCCGCGTCGCTGCCTGATCTCGTCGGCCAGCGACCCGCCCGGCGCGTACTCCATCAGCATGTCGCACCCGCCGCTGCCGTCCGACGACGCCGATACTTCCGAGCCAAGGCAGCGCACGACGTACGGAGAGCTCAGGCCACCGAGGATACTCTGCTCCCGCCGGAGCTCGGCAGCCCGGTCGGCGCCCACCGACTTCACCGCGAGCAGTTCCCCGGTGAGGCGGTCGACGGCGAGCGACACGGTGGCCGAGGAGCCCCTGCCGATCGTCGGTCCCCGAGTCCACTCCCCGACGCCCATTCTTGCAGCCGTGGCCGCCGCCGCAAGAATGGCTGAAGTGCGGCGCGGTGGACGGAATTGGAATTGGGGGCAAAGCACTACTCTACTCACCACCACACCTCGCGCTTTCAGTGATCATCTATGTTTATATACTCATCAGCTGAGCGCTGCGAGGCTGCAACTACAAGGCTGCTAGCCTGCTAGCAGATAGACCGGTGATGCTTTGGAATGGCGAGGTGGTTAATTGTTGGCTGTCCAATGCTTTGGAACCAGGCGGCGCGACGCAAGGAGATTCGCCATTTGGCGAGACGGGACTGGGGTTTCATATTGGGCATTCTTTCTTTTTTCCTCTCAGTTTCATATTGGCAGCACCTAACCAGTGGTACAATGGCAGTCCGGTACAATGGGGCACATTGCCATGCTGGACCTCAGGGTTTTATTGGTGAAGCCTAATCAACAATCACGGGAGGGGGCACTTGTCGTCCAGTGAGGTTTTGCCAGGATCATGTGGAATGGAATATTGGGGGATTGGAAGTCCTTTGCTCCTGACTTGCTTGAGTTTTTGTTTGTTTGCAGCGGCCAGTCGAAAATGGCTGGATAAGCTTCTTGCTCCAATTGTTTGGGTCCAAGACCTTGCAATGATGTAGACTAGGTTTAGTTGGTTGATGATGCATTATAAAACCTCACTGAAGGTGTAGGCGGACAGTTTTTTTTTTTTTTTTTTTTGAACAAGGAGTGCCCGAAGGGTCTGGAAGCTTTTCATTAATTCCAAACGGTGGAGGTACAAATTATTACAAAGGACTCCACAAGATTAAAGAAAACATATAGGTCCCCGGCAAATACAGAAAAGACCTCACTGAGAAATGGGAAAACGCAATCCGGTCCTTCTCTTTCCCCACCGCCGAGCCAGAGATCAGCTACGGCGCCGTCATGCACAGAGGCGGGGATGGAGCCACTTGCCTCTATGCAGCCGTAGTATGCGACTGCAGACCTCAGAAAGGGCCTCACGAAGGAGGTTGAAACGCCGGATCTCGCCGGCTTTTGGATAGGCCATGGATTGGCCTTGGATGTCGGACGGCTATCCGCCGCCGAGGTGATGCTCAAAAAAACAGCTTCCCAACTCCACTGCTGGCAGATGCTTCGGCTCACCCAATCAATTCCTCTGTCCCTCACCACCTCGGCGCCAGACAGAGGACTAGAACTGGAGGTAGAGAAGCTTCTAGCAGCAGGAAATTCTTCGCCAACGCCATCGATGCAAAGCTGCCCGCCATCAGACTCACCAATCCTGCCACAGATAGGAGGAGGCAGGCGGAGAATATAGGCTTGATGAAGAACCAAGTTATTGATCTGACGCCACCAAGAAGAAACAGCAAACCACTGGCTGCATCGGCTCCTCCCCTCGCCTCCACGGCCGGCCAGAGGATACTCCGCAGCAACGCAGCTTCGCTCTTCGAGATGGCACACATCGAGCTTATTGACCAAGCCGTCAGGCCCGTCGCTCCTCCGTGCAAACTCCGGCCTCCGGAGCTCCTGCAGGAGAAGAAGACCTGACTCACCTCCACCGCAGCTCGGATGCGACGGGGCCAAACTTGAGACAGCCGCCTTATTGTCGGAGATCCCCACTGACAAGGGATTAACTTGTCAATGCCTACGGATTATAGGCTAGGGTTTAGTTAGAAGTAGAGGGCAAGTAGATCTCGAAGGTTTCAGTCGAAAAGTACTCGACGATTATGAAAACTAGGGTTTGTGAACAATGATTCGATGATCTTCTCGTCCCTCAACTCCCCCTTTATATAAGAGGTGGAGCCGAGGGTTTCGTTTTGTACAAGTTACAAAGTCCGGGACGGTTTCTAACTCATCCCGCCGGATTACAAATAACACTTCCTATTACAACTCTATCTTTTCCTTAAATATATCTTGGGCTTCCGAATCTTCTTATTCTTCGAGTAGTGGGCCTTCAATAAACCCCGGGTACTATATCCGGCAGGCCCATTTGGGATGCCTATGTCAGTAGCCCCCGAGATTTTGCTTGAATCATAGAATCAGGGAAAATCTCCATTGTTTATTTTTACTTGAAAGCTCTAACTTCCATACTTCTTCTCATAAAATTCTATATTGTACAGGGATATTGGTAGTTGGGGCTAGTTCATCTGACGGATCAGGTACTAGTTAACTGCTCTAGTGGCAATCCGCAAAAACCTACTTCAAAATCACGTCCCTGGACATGATCTCGGGATACCGGTGTAAACTTCGACAGGTGCCGCTTAAGGTCTTACCATTCTGTCGAGTCCCGGCCAAATTTATCGAGTACCTAACGCGTCCGTTAGGATTTTTCTTCGTATCCGTTGATACGGATAAAAGTACCGGAGCGCAGTCTTCGGCGATGCCACGCCCAGCAGAATGGATCCGGGGTCTTACCTTCGCAAACTTGCGGCATTCGGAAATTGATCGCAACTTTGGCGTTCCGAGAATATATTGTCGAGTGCTTTTCCGGCTGTTGGAATGGCACATTTTATCGAGTCAAATATGACTTATATTATTTTCCCGATGGGAGTATATGTAGAGTTAATTATAACTCGAAATATACTCTCTTGCTTTTCTATCTTTCTTTCTTCTTTCTTTTTTTTAAATTTCATCGGGCACGCGAACAGCGTTCCCGATGGGAGTAGCCCCCGAGGCTACAGCCAAGAACTTGTGCTTGGTTGTAGGCTCAACATTTTAGTCCACCTTGTCGCTATATTGCCATTATCTCCCGATATTCTTTCTCTCCCTTTTTCTTCTTTTTTTTTCTCTCGGGTGCGCGAACAGCGCTCCCGATGGGAGTAGCCCCCGAGGCTACAGCCAAGAACTTGTGCTTGGTTGTAGGCTCTCACAATTTCTATATTTGCCATAGTCGAAACTTTACTTTTTTCGAAGTAGCCCCCGAGCATCTGGGCAAAAACTTGTTTCTGACCAAAGGCTCTCGAAATATGCAAATGACTCATCCTCGTCGCCATTCTCCTTTTGTTTTTCTTGTCGACATATTTTCCCTTGGCAAATTTTTCTTCAACTCTATTAATGGCCGAGTTTTTCCTGCCTTTTGGGTCCATCGTTTCTACCATGTTGACACGTCGTGTAAGTGGGGGACACACGTCCTCCGCTTTTCCGGCGCACGTTCGGTAACGCCTATCTCTCGTAAAAATACTTGTTTGCCCTTGTATCTAGAAGATCTATTCTCACCACACGATTTCCTCATCCAACGGCACACCGCTTCACCCAATTCTTATATAAACCTGTCTTCAACCTCCGTTCATCCCTCGCTTGCGCCGCTCACCTATTCCTCTTTGCAAAAACTCCCCGCGCCCAACTCTTTCTCGATCTTCCGCACGCACGAACACTACTTCTCCAGTGCTTTTGATGCCACCGCGTACGCGACTCACCCGCCACAGCACTCCGGAATCCAAGATGGCCGCTGAGGATCTTGAGTGGGAGAGATCCAAAATCTCCAACCAAGATGTCAATGTGCTGAAGAAGCTCGGGCTGATGAGGAAGGAAGACACCATCCGCTTCCCCGAAGAAGAAAGCTATCCCAATCCTCCAATGGAATACCGGGTTAGTTTTGTTGATCATCTCATCCGCGGTCTTTCTCGCTCCAATCCACGATTTCCTCCGTGGTCTTCTCTTCGTTTATGGGATTCAGCTGCACCAGCTCGACCCCCAATTCCATCCTCCACATTTCTATTTTTATCACACTTTGCGAATGCTTTCTTGGAGTCGCTCCTAATTGGGCTCTTTGGAAGCGCATTTTCTCGTCTTCGCCGCAATGGCGCTCACAACACCACCTACAACATAGGTGGTGTAGTTATCTGTGTCCGAACCGATGTCGATTACTTCGACGTCAAATTTCCTGACTCCGCCCAAGGCTGGCGCAAAAGGTGGCTTTATATACACGAAGAAAGTGCCAATTCCGTGGAACACAACATAGTTCCTTTCGACGGACACGCAAAAATTCAACGCCGCTACTCCTGGGACGCTGAAGCTTCCGAAGAAGAGAAGAAGGCAACGGAAGCTCTTATGTCTCGAATTCATCGGCTCCAAAATACTCGAGGCAAAGAGTTATCTCGGTGTCCAAATCACCGCCTACTTCCTTAGGATTAGAGTACAGCCTCTTCGTGCTCGAAAAATCCCCTTTGGACGTATTCTCGGTGTCAATGACGCCAATAGGCTCTCCACCGATCTTTCGTGAAGGACTTGGAGAAGCTTATTCGAAGAATTACCTCGCTGAACAAGAAAGATCCTATTCCTTCCTCTTGTCGCATTGAGCCATACAGTTCCACCAATCCACTCCCCGAGGTATTTGCCTTCTCAAGTTTTTATTTTGCTCTGAATTTTTTCTGCATCTCATTGTGTTGATATTCCGCTACTTTTCCCTTTGCCGTTGTTTTCCTGCAGGATCATCCTACTATGGCTTCCCTTCCTCCTCTTCCTGAGGATGGAGAAGTCGAAGAAATGGGCATTATTGCTGACGATAATCAAGAAGCTCCATCCTTTGTGAATGATCCCGTGGATTCTCGAAAATCTGCGGGATCTTCCGAGGACACCGCGTCAGTCCAATCTCCTCCTCCCGCTGTTTCCCTCAAGGGAAAAGGAAGAGGAACGATGTCGAAGATTCCGGCACATCCAAAGCCGAAGAAGTTGTTCCTTCTCATCCGAAGGCGACTTATGATCCTTACGTTGCATCCCTCGTCAGCTCGTAAGTTACCTTGATTGTCTTTTTTCTGTAGTCGAAGTTTTCTTCTCTTGTCTCTGCTTTTTATATTAGCAATCCTTACTTGCAGTGATGACGAGGAAGAAGTACCAACTCGCGACGTAGCTCCTCGGACGAGCACGTCGCATACTTTAGTTATTTCGGAGAAGCCTGTTGAAGGAGAAGAATCGTCGCCTCCTCAACAGAATGTTGATACATCTACTCCTCCTTCGAGCCCCCTTGTCCCTTCGCCAAAAAGGGCAAGGGTTGAAATGATTGTTGAGCCTCCTTCTCAATTGAGCAGCTCTTCGTCGCAGCTCTTGGATGATGTAAGTTTGTCGATGTCTATATTTCTTCTATTTTGCTTTTGTAAAACCCTACTTTTTTTAATGCCGATGTTTTCCCCTTCATTCTTCTTCTTTGACAGCCTATGATCAAAGATCTTATCCGCATCGGGTCCCAATTTATTGGGTACCGCGAGTATGCCAGCAGAGCCGAAGGTAATAACTTTTATCTTTACTGTTCTTCCTGAATTTTGCTCCTTTCCGTTTGCCGCAATTTTTGATCTTTCTTTCCCCTTTTTTATCTTGATAGAGAAACTTGCAGAGGCCAACAAGCGTGCCGACGTACTTGCTCAAAAACTGGAGCAAAGTGAGGCGGCTCGCAGGAAAGCCGAACTTGTCGCTAGCGAAGCTAAAGCCGAGGCCGATGATGCCAAAGCAAAGGCTGCTAGTGTCGAGGAACCGCAGAGAAGGCTCAAGGATGCAGATCCGCCTTAGACGAGCAAAAAACCGCACAAGCTGCTCGTGAGGAAGGGATCCTCAAACGTCCGAAGTCGCAAAGTCGACGTACTCGAGTAATGTTATCGATCCTTTTTGTTTTATCGTACTTCCGTGTCTTGGTTTGTGACTAATGTTTTTGTCTCGTGTGGCAGCTCAAACAAACCAAGATTTTGATCCGGATAATCCCGTCGATGATCCCCTTCTTGACGCACTTTCTCTTCTCGGAGTTTCATGGGCGCGAAATTCGTGAAGGCGTGGCCAATGCCGCTGCAGGTTTGTCGGCGTTGTTCCCCTACTTCTTCCCGAAGAAAGAGGAACCTTCGACTTTCCTTGCCCTTGCCAAGCTTTTCAATTCATCTGAAGATCTTGGACTTAAGACGCGTCATGAAAATCTGAAGGTGGTCGTCGAAAATACCGTTGCTCTAGTTGCCGACAGCCAACAAACTCTTGACCGGATGAAGGTTGGCGACACCGATCAAATAGAACAGTCAAGATGGAAGTCATTGATTAAAGCTGCCAAGCCCAACACGAAGAAAATCCTTGCATATCTCGGATCAAGCCATCTTCGACTCCTAGTTCGTCGAAGCCGGAGGTCTAGTTGCATGCCTCCTTGTTTCTTTGTTTCTTTTGTCCTTGTCGCCATCTTAGTCGTGGCGACAATTATCCTCTTAGTCCCCCTGGAGAACTTTCTTTTTGTAATGTCTATGTAAATTTTCTAGTAAGTAATGAAATTGCCCTTCGTGCTTTTCATTGATCCTGGGCCTTTCTTTTCCAGTTAATATTTGATAACTACTCGACTCCTCCTTGTTCTCGCCGCGCTTCTCCCCGCATCTTCCTTCTCGAAGAAAATACTAGTCGACCATAATCTCCTCGAGAGTTCATCCAACTGGGCATTTTTCGGAAGATTTGCAAGAACTTCGACAACAACTTCAGCCTATGAAGAAACAAACTTTGGTCATGATGGAACAATCTCGAAAAGCTTCGAAGGAGAAAACTTGCTCTTCATCAAGCCGAAGAAGCTGTGGCTGCTAGGGATGCTGCTGTACTGGAAGCAAAAGGAGCCACCACCCGAGAAAATAGTATGCTTGAGCTAATGCTGGAAGCTAGCTCAGATATGCTAGGTACGTTTGTGCTTTCTTTTGATGCCTCCTCTTTATCTTGCCATGCCTTTCTTCCAACTTTTTGTCCTGTCGCTTTTAACATGCTCAGTTCTTGATTCTGCTGCCGAAGATCAGAGAGTAAATGAGAGGACAAATCTTCTTGTCAATCTCTCCCTTAATCATGGGTGTTTGTTCTGGACACTTCCCGAACGAACCCAACAAATTGTTAGGTTCCAAGACCGTGCTTGCCAGGTGCGCGATTTTCTCAGCTTTTGTACGTCGACATTAACCCTTGTCTATAGGAATCCGTTTCCGCGGAACGAGGTTCCAAAAACTCTTCCCGAATTATTGGAGGTATTCAGAGATGCTCCTCGCATCCATAACTTTGTGCGGGCTCAACTCACTGCTGGAGCGAGATTTGCCATGATTATGATAAACATTTGTTATCCAAAGTTGGACCCGACGAAGATTGTTGCTGGTTGCCCGGCCAAGAAAACGCGTCGAAAAAATGATATTGACTCAATCGATGCAATGGTAGCTCCCGTAGCTGAATCGATGATAGATGAACTTCTTCGGATGGACTCGGAGTTTTTTACCAAGGGTTCTTATGTCGAGCATAAGACGACTCAGAGCTTGTCCGTAGATACTATCTTGGGATTTAACTCGACGTGTATTATATTGGAAACCTTATATCTCACTCTTTTTTAATGTCCCTTCTCTTTATTGTCCGAAGGATTTTATTGTATATTGCTGAGGTCCTTTATGTTGTTGAAGCCCCCCGAGCCTAACTAGGCGAAGATTGCACTATTTTTCTTCCTTGAAATCTATCTTTTCTGTTGTAATAAGACATCCTTGTTCGACCCTTGGATGGATTGCCAATCTTCGAGTATCTCTAATGTCGAAGTTCTATATTTACGTAGCGAGGTTTTTAGACCAAGGCACTTACGTTTTTTTGATGTGTACACTGTATTTATGATTGCTGGCTTCTGATTTTGTTATATTTGGCGAGGTATTAATGTACCAAGGCGAAATATTTCAGTGAATCTATGTTGTATATATTTTGAGACTTGGGCGTTGAGCCTCCGAGCATGTCGAAAAACAAGAAGTATATCTCCACTATCTTTATTATATTGCAGCAGCACGAGCCCGCCTCATTAAAAACCTTTCCCGGCCCCACTCGGTGCCCCGAAAAGGAAAAGAGTGCGTCTGAAAACTCGTGGGCGTTTCAAGACATTTGAAGTTTTACAAGGACTATGTTTTAGCACTTAGGCGTAGAACCGCCTAAGTTGCGCCACGTTCCAGTGGGTTTGGCTCCTCCACCCCCGTCTTCTTGTCCTTTATTCCCGTATGCTCCTCCTCCGATCACTTCCGTGATAATGTAAGGGCCAAGCCATGGTGACTCGAGTTTTTCATGACTTTTTTGCGTGAGCCGAAGAACTAGGTCGCCCACCTCGAAAAGATCTTGGCCGCAAACGTCGACCGTGATAATTTTTCAAGTCCCGTTGATATTTGGTGACCCTTGATAATACTTCGTCTCGAGCTTCGTCGAGTGCATCTACATCGTCTTCCAATGCTGTTTTTGACGCTTCTTCATCATATGCTGTGACTCTAGGGGAGTCGTGCTCTATTTCTATTGGAAGTACTTCTTCCGCACCATGGACTAGGAAAAACGGGGTTTCTTGTGTCGCCGTATTTGGTGTTGTTCGGATGCTCCACAGCACACTTGGTAGTTCTTCAGGCCAGGTATGTCGAGCTTTTTCTAAAGGTCCCAACAGACGCTTCTTGATGCCGTTGCAGATGATGCCATTGGCTTTCTCGACTTGCCCATTGGTTTGAGGATGTGCAACTGATGCGAAGTTCAGCTTGATACCCACCTCTTTGCAATAGTCTTTGAATTCATTGGATGTGAAATTGCTGCCGTTGTCCGTGACGATGCCGTGGGGCACTCCAAATCGAAGACGAGGCCTTTTATGAATTTTACCGCAGATGCTCCGTCCGGTGAATTTATCGGCTTCGCTTCTATCCACTTTGTAAATTTGTCGACAGCCTACTAGCATGTATTCCTTTCCTCCCGGCCATGATTTATGTAACTTGCCCACCATATCGAGTCCCCATTGTGCGAAGGGCCACGACAAAGGTATTGGTGCTAGCTCGCCGCCGGAGAGTGAGGTTTTGCGGCAAACCTTTGACACGCGTCACAAGTTCGTACTATGTCCTTAGCGTCCTCAATTGCCGTTATCCAAGCAAAATCCTCGCCCGAAAAACCTTGGCCGCGATAGCTTGACTACTTGCGTGGTGGCCACATATCCCTTCGTGTACATCCTTCAGAATTATTCTTCCTTCTTCGGTGTGACGCACCTTTGCAAGACGCCTGAAATACTTCTCTTATATAATTCTCCCTTAACCACCGTGAAAGCTTTGGAGCGTCGAATTACTCGCCTTGCCTCAACCGGATCGTCGGGTATTTCTTTCCCGAGTATATATGATATGTATGGCTGCATCCACTGGTATCTGTATTACCATGACCAGGTCTTGCTCTTCTTCTTCTTCCTCTTGCTTCTCCTTGGTAGCCCCCGCGGGTTTCTTCTCCTTCTTTTTTGATTTTGTCGACTCCGTGGCTCTCTCTCGTTATCTCTTCCCGTAATACACCTCGGTGGGACCGCAAGGCACCGCGACCCGATGTTTGCAAGAACGTCGGCTTCGTCGTTGCTCAATCTACTAATATGATTTACTTCGCATCCATCGAATAACTTCTCGAGCTCATTGTACACCTCCTTGTATGCCATCATGCTATCATTGATTGCGTCACATTGGTTCATAACTTGCCGAGCTACCAACCGTGAATCGCCAAAGATTTTTAATCGAGTTGCTCCGCAGTGCTTTCGCCATCTTCATCCCGTGTATGAGAGCCTCATATTCTCGCTTCATTGTTAGATGCATTAGGGAACGTCATCCGAAGGATGTACTTCAACTTGTCGCCTTCAGTGATATGAGTACTACTCCCGCACCAGCCCCTTCTAGTCTCTTGGACCCATCAAAGTTCATAGTCCAGGTTCTCGACAAATCTGAGGTCCTGTATTTTGCAACTCCATCCATTCTGCGATGAAGTCCGGCAGTATTTGCGACTTTATTGCTTTTCTTTTTTCGTACGTGATGTCCCGAGGGGAAAGTTCTATTCCCCAAAGGGAGACACGACCCGTAGCTTCTGGATTGTTCAATATATTTGACAGGGGAGCTTCGTTGACCACTATGATCGGGTGTGCCGAAAAATAGTGGCGCAATTTCCGTGCTGTCGTGAATACTCCATATGCTAGTTTTTGGTACTGAGGGTACCTTTGTTTTGAGGGCGACAAGACTTCGCTCACGAAGTATACCGCCGCTGCACTCCATGGATTTTCCCTTCTTCTTCTCTTTCGACAACTAAAACCGTGCTAACCACTTGAGGTGTAGCCGCAATATACAACAGGAGAGGTTCCTTTTCCTTTGGAGCCACCAGGACTGGTGGTGTCGAGATTTTTCGCTTCAGATCTTTGAAAGCTCTATCGGCCTCTTCGTTCCACTGGAATTTATCTCCTTGTTTTATCAGCGCATAAAATGGTAATGCTTTTTCTCCTAACCTGGCGACGAATCTGCTCAAAGCCGCGACTCGCCCGGCTAGTCGTCGTATTTCTTTCAACTTCGTTGGCTTTCTCATTGTTACTATGGCTTGTATTTTGTCGGGATTTGCTTCAATCCCTCTTGCTGAAACTAGAAACCCCGTAAGTTCTCCCGTCGGAACGCCAAAAGAACACTTTGTCGGGTTCAGCTTGAGGCAGAATTTGTCGAGGTTTTCAAAAGTTTCTTTGAGATCCTCGATCAGCGTTGCCCCTTCTTTGACGTTATGACGACATCATCAATGTATACTTGCACGTTTTTCCCGATCCGTGTTGCTAAACACTTCGCATCATCCTCTCGATATGTTGCTCCCGCATTTTTTAAACCAAAAGGCATTGTCTTGTAGCAAAACACGCCGTAAGGTGTAATAAACGCCGTTTTGGCTTCATCATCTTCTTTTAATCTGATCTGGTTATAACCAGCAGTATGCATCCAAAAAGGAAAGACGTTCACAACCTGCCGTGGAGTCGATGATTTGATCGATCCTTGGGAGGGGAAAGTGATCCTTAGGGCAATGTTTGTTGAGACACGTGAAGTCAACGCACATGCGAAGGACTGTCGTGTTTTTCTTCGGCACCATCACTGGGTTAGCTACCCATGTGGCTTCCGTAGATATCTCTCCGATAAAACCAGCTTCTTCTAGTCGATTTATTTCGATAGCATGGCTCTGCGGTTTGGTTCCGAAAAACGCCGCAAAGGTTGTCCGATTGGTTTCGCTCGTTGGATCCAAATTTAGGTGGTGCTCGGCAAGTTCCCCGGGTACTCCCGGCATGTCGACCGGACACCATGCGAAGATTTTCCAGCTCTCACGGAGGAACTCGACGAGCGCGCTTTCCTATGCGATATCCATGTTGTTTGCAATGGATGTCGTCTTTTTGGATCCGTCGGGTGAATCCGCACCTCCTTAGAATTTTTCTCTCGTGTTGAAAGTTGATTCTTTGTTTGGCCTTCCAACGTCCGGCGCACGTCGTAATCGGTCATGCTTTTCGATGCCAAGTACTCAGCTTGCATCCCGAAGGTTTCGATAACCGATGGAAATCCTTGTCGCACTTATCGCCTAAGGCAAAACTCCCTTTGACCGTGATTGGTCCCTTGGGTCCAGTGCAATCTCCATAATAGGTATGTATAGTGTGGTACTGCCATAAATCGAGCGTATGCTGGTCGTCCCAACAAAGCGTGGTATCGTGATGGGAAATCCACGACTTCAAACTCCAGCTTCTCGATTCTATAATTTTCTCGGGTTCCAAACTCGAACGTCAAGGTTGATCTTTCCCAATGGGTAACTTGGTTTCTCCGGTGTGATGCCGTGGAACCTTGTGTCCGTTGGCTTCAGTGTTTGCTAAGGATATGTTCATCTTCCTCAATGTATCCGCATACATAAGGTTTAAGCTGCTGCCGCCATCTATGAATACTCGAGAAACGTCAAATCCTCGCGATAACCGCCGGCGGAATAAGTGCCGACCGCCCCGGTCGAGGAACTTGCTGCGGGTGGTCCGCTATGGTGAAGCCGATGTCTTGCCCCGACCAATTGAGGTACTCAACTCGTTGGTGGAGGCATTTTCTCTCGCCATGAACACCTGTCGTGAGATTACTTTTTGAGCTCTATTGGACGGCCTTCCCTTCGAATCATCGACACCGCTCCGTTGGAATTAGGATCAACATAGGGTGGTGGTGCAGGTGCTGCCGCTATTCTAAGCCGGTGTCGATTGTTCTCTCGTAATCGCGGGAGGTGGCGGTAGGTGAACTTCGCTCCCGGGCTCCCGAGGATTTCTCTCGTGCTGCTCGAGCGTGAGCATTTTCTCGCGTATCCGAACATTGCCTCGAAAATTTCGACAGTCTTTCCGCGAGTGCCCCGACCGTCTTTTCCCGTTGTCGTCGAGGAAGAAGTGCATCCGGCACCGGTCCGTTCAAAGCATTTCTTCTGGGGACACGAAAGGTCTTGGAAACCTTGGTCCGCTATTTTGTCTATTGCGGGAGTCGTCTCTCGTTGTCGCTTCTCCGCTCATTACTTTCCGATAATCATCTCTATTGTTTCCTCCTCGCGCCGGCTCGAATCCAGCCGAAATTTGCCCCGGAGCATCGTAGTTCCGGCACTCGTCGAGGAAATCGTCGCCTCGATTGATAATTTCGACCACGGTCCTCCTCCGGCGACCTCGTGTCGTTTATTGTGGACAGCCGTCTTCTCCGTCTGCCCATCTATTTGCTATCTCCATCAACGCGGATACCGTTTTTGGATTGGTCCTTCCCAAGTCCTCGACGAAATCTCCACGCCTAATTCCCGCGACAAACGCATCTATTGCTCTCTCGTCGATATATTTTCTCGCCGAGTTTTTTATGATGTTCCACCTTTGGATATATTTTCTCATTGACTCGTCCGGCTTTTGTCGACACGCTCTCAGCTCTTCTAACGACGCAGGTTTTTTGCATGTGGACCTGAAATTCTTGACGAATACGTCCTCGAAACTTTCCCGACCTGTCGATGGATCCCGGCGGAAGTTTTTTGATCCAAGAT
Organism: Lolium rigidum; assembly: GCF_022539505.1. Classification (NCBI taxonomy): domain Eukaryota; kingdom Viridiplantae; phylum Streptophyta; class Magnoliopsida; order Poales; family Poaceae; genus Lolium; species Lolium rigidum. The sequence goes on along the minus strand of NC_061508.1, from coordinate 246,275,108 downwards.
CGTGCGGCTCCACTTAAGTGCACCCGAATACTTTGCATGGCTGTTGCCCTAGTTCCTCCAGCTAGCTTTACCGTCTCGAGGTAATCAATTAGCCAATCTTCTGGATCTTGCAAACCGTCGAATTTTTTGAAGTGATCGGGTAACTTGAATCCTGAGGGGACTCGAGTTTTTCGGACTCTTCTCGTGAAGCACGGTAGACCGCACATATCCTCGTCATTGAGTTCTGGGGACTTCCGATGATCCCTTCTGCTTTGCCTCGCTCTATCAACCCTTGCTTGTGCTCCTGTATCTCTTGCTCCACTTGGTCCTTCAGGAGCTGCCGCCGCTGTGCCGCCGCAGTCGTGGACTATTTTGCCTTGCCGCTCTTTCGGGAGGTGTTGCTACGAACGCCGTCCCCATAGCTCCAACCCTCGCTAACGCCATGTTGTATAATGTTTCCCTTGGATCTCCCGGGGGTGGCTCGGATGCAAGGATGTAAGCTTGTGTCGCCATATACCCAGCTTTCCGGTGTCTTAGGGATAATATTTCCTCTTGTATCTATCGACATAAAGGACATGTCGAGGTTTTGAATCAAGTGCTCTCTTTCTCGCTTCTGGTATGTGTTGTAACCTTGATCTTCCTCTCGTTCCGAGCCTCCCCGTGGCTATCACCCGAAACTCTAGATTGTCCACTTAGATCTGCCCTTCTCCTCGCTTGATGCGTGCCGCCTCCTTTCTCCCGTTCAACTCAGCCGTCTCGTTTTTCTATTTCTCGGCAGTTCGTGCGAGCCTATATTGATAAGCTTGCAGCTCTTGAGCCGTGGCTGTCGTCGTCATTGGTTCCGAACCATCTAGAGCTTTTGCCGCTCTATCCCAAGCCGCTTGTGGAAGTTGAACGCTGACACGTGGCGTGGGCCCGACATATTTAGTGCCCATACCTCTCCTTAGATCTGAGGGATCGACGAAAGGATTACCCAAATCGTCGAAAGCCTCCGATGTTTCCTCTTGATTGTCGATAGCATAAATCCGATGATATTTTGTACTCCGATCTATATTGGGTTTGGTGACATCATTGTTGAGATTGATGAAGACCTTGCCCACTCGTGATAGATTTGTCGATGAAGTCGTAATCGTCGACATCGCTTGAGCCATCGCTTATATATGAGTCCGCAGATGACTCAAACGATGTGTCGTCGAAGATCTTGGCGAGTTTCTCTCTTGCTCGATGCCGACGTAACGTGTTGACGAAGTTTCTTCTTCCGACTCGGTTGACGATGCATAGCTTGAAAAATCGGAATCGACCGCCGACGATCCCGACGAAATCGGAATTTCGACACGATACGATCCTTCTTTCTCGACGCGAAAGTGAAACCTTCCGAACGTCATCTCCAAGGGCTCCGCCAGATACGCATATGCATCCAAACGGGAGGGTGGGTGAGGAACAAAATCAACAAGACCAAGCAGCGATCTGTTTACCTCGATCCATAGTGTTGCTTCCGGTTGACGATGTCGAAGACTTTGAACGTGCCATCGAGATCAGATCCTTACGCCTCTAATTCCCACAGACGGCGCCAATTGACAAGGGATTAACTTGTCAATGCCTACGGATTATAGGCTAGGGTTTAGTTAGAAGTAGAGTGCAAGTAGATCTCGAAGGTTTCAGCCGAAAAGTACTCGACGATTATGAAAACTAGGGTTTGTGAACAATGATTCGATGATCTTCTCGTCCCTCAACTCCCCCTTTATATAAGAGGTGGAGCCGAGGGTTTCGTTTTGTACAAGTTACAAAGTCCGGGACGGTTTCTAATTCATCCCGCCGCATTACAAATAACACTTCCTATTACAACTCTATCTTTTCCTTAAATATATCTTGGGCTTCCGAATCTTCTTATTCTTCGAGTAGTGGGCCTTCAATAAACCCCGGGTACTATATCCGGCAGGCCCATTTGGGATGCCTATGTCACCCACTCCCAACTCCTTCCCTTGCAGCGCGTCCTGCCACCGGAGCACCACCACAAAGCAAATCGGGAATGGGCCGCCCCAGATCCGGCCGGTGAGATCTGGCACTCTACTCCCAAACGCCACAGCGGGACCAAACTACTTTTTCATTACAAAGTCTTCAACCTATAGTCCGTTAGTCATGTGACACATGACTAATGGACTATAGGTTGAAGACTTTGTAATGAAAAAGTAGTTTATAAGTAGATCATCAGGGATAAACCTCATTGATGATGTAGGTGGACTGTTAAGTCTTTCCTTTAGCTCAACTTAGACAAATTTTTGCCTTTTGTGTAAATTTTGAGAACCTACCTTCCCCTGCTGTAAATATATAGTATTCTTACTATATTTTACAGTAAGAAGGTTAAAAATGAATTTAGGCTGTGGAAGTCATGATACTTGTCACGTATGACTTTTTTTTTCACAAATGAAATTATTTGGGCAATGTTATTTGGGAAAATCGAGTAATGTAATATTACTTTTTTACATACTGGTATGCCCTACTTTCTATTTCTTCCAGGACAGCAGTAAAATGGAGAATAACTTGATCAGAATGTGCAGGAAGAGTGGAAGTGGTCTGCCACTTACCTCAATCAATCGAACAACCCAAACAAATGAAGGATTAGCAACCACAATGCAACCTCTCACCCACTAACTGTACTGCGCGGGGCAAGGAACCACTCACCAACAGTCTCGAATCGAATACTGGTCTTCTCCACCCTGACCTGACGGCTCACGCAATAGAATTGCCTGTAACTCGTACCTTCAGTTAACAGTTTCCCTCCGTTGAAAGCATAGGTTTTTTTTTTTTGCTCCTGATTTGATGTAAAACCAAGAGAACTCTAATACTATTGTGAATTTGTGATACTCCTACTGATGTACCTTGTAGCTTGCCCGCAAGGTTTTCCTCCGGATTGGCCGCGCGCTGGAATCAGTCTTTCCCATTTAACTTGAACAACCTGTGACCGGTGGCAAAGCCACATCTGGTTGAACACATCTTTCTCCCTCACCCCTCGTTGCCGGATGGAATGGAAGAATTGCGTGGCAAGACTCCCTCTTTTCCTTTTCCTTTCTAGAAGTAACCTTTTGGTCTTTCCACTCATAGATGTCTGCTCATGATTTTATATGGAGAATGGATACTGCTTAATTCTTGGACACACTGTTTGGCTATCTTGTCCTTGATTTGCAACATTATATATAACGCTTTGCAACAATATGAAGGTGACATTTGAACTTAATTTAGTGCCTATTCCAAGCACACAATACATCACTTAAATACACACGGTAGGGGATACTGTAGATTAAACACGACAGTCGCTTTCGATCTGAAGGTATTAGTTAGCACGCCTAACAATTTGTAGAGTTCGTGACAGTGACTGTTCACGATTTCAGGATCCAGTATATACAAGATCCTCCAGATGCAACCGACAACGTCTCAAGAAAAACAGTTATTCCTGCCAAACATGTGACTTGAAGTTCAGAGTTCAGACAGGTCTTCAGTAGTTTCGTCAGTTGGTGAAGAAGTTACCGACCAGATCAGTGGCATCCTTAATTGGTTGCACAAAATGCAATGGTTTCGTGCAGAACCGCTAGAAAATCAGGCATCGCGCTGAGCGTTGCTCAATTTGGTTGTTGCAGCAGTGTCCTCCCGGCCAAATTCAGATCAAAATGCTACTACTACCGGTCAGCATTTTCAGACCGACGTTACAGGCATTTCAGGTCGAGTGTCGCAACACTACGGTCCCATGATAACATCCGGCTAAAAGATAAGGAAAACAAACATCACGTCCAGCTTAAACAAAGCGAAAATCTAGACACGCGATATTTCTGTTTCTTTTCAGCAACCACTCCTTGCCGCGCGTGGACCTAAACTATGACTGGCCCGTACTATCTAATCGCAGCTCGATCTGCTCAACAATAGCCATCCTCAATCGTGCCCACCATTCATGAAAACATGAGGAAATCTGCATGCGTGCACGCACTTCCCGTCATCGGCGTCTGATCGTTGGTAATAACGCCTCGTTTGCAGTCGTAGACATTCTTTGCAGCGTTAACTGACGATCACTAGTAGAAAAAGAGGCTTCCGTCCACTCCCATTAGTCCAGATGGGAACATCGGTATTTCTCCTGTGCTTATCTCCATTGCTCATATTGTCATACATCGTGCAGCACGAACAACAACTTGGTCAAATTACTTGCTGGTGCTAGGGGTCTAGCAAACAAAGATCGTCACAGCGAAACTACGGTCACATCGAAACACATCGCCACATTACCTATCCGAAGCTGGTGGAGTTGGGACGGACCCTCACAATTTCTCTCCGATAACATAGATGCCACTCTAGCGAGTGATAGATTATTGACAGATTACTTATATCATATCCTTTATATTATATCCTTGCGCTAAATTAATGATGCTGAACGCTCATTGCTTGCAACAATCACGATCACATGCATATGCCCCTCACATCGCAAAGACAATCTTCTAGTCTCACTAGTAGAAAAAGAGGCTTCCGTCCACCCCCATTAGTCCCGGAAATATTCGAATCGCGACTAAAGGGGGTTTTAGTCGCGGTTCGAGAGGCGATCCGCGACTAATGCTCCACCAACCGCGACTAAAGGGCTATGGAGGGATGCGGACACCAACCGCGACTAAAGGTTTTTCCGAGTTTTTTACTCCCACGCACCCTGCAAACCCCCCCCCCCCCTGGATTGCCTTTTTTAGCATTGTAAAATAGAAAATAAGATGATAGAAAATTCAAAAAAATAAAATGTTTTCAGATTCTTGTATGTTATGCAACCTAGTATTAGGGAAAATTAACAAATTTGAATTTTCACTTTTTTTGCAAAAAAGTTTTGTATAATGGTAAAACCGCAATAACTTTTGCATACGACGTCGAAAAAAAAACGTATAATATATCAAAATGATCATGGGAAAAAGTTACATCTAAATTCACCCGGGTTTACCCGGTTAGCCAATTTTTATATTCTCAAAATTCCAAATGAAAATACGAAAGCAGGAAGATTTTAGTTTTTGCTACTCCCTCCGGTCTAGATAAAATGTCTGACATGATAATTTGCAAATCGATCCTCAACTTTTCTTGTCTCTTAACCCGCACTCCACTTTTTATTAGGCAGACCACGTGCAGTTAATTAGCTATGTGGCTTTGTCAGGAATGGATTGGCCCAAGCGAGACAACTCGCTTACTCGCGTCGTGTGTGACGCGGACGTACTTTGTGCTTCTTTTCCTGATTTTAGAAGGACTTAAATGCAAAACGTGTTTGTAATAGGCTCCAGACACTTTTTTAGGATCAGAGGGAGTATAAATTATGGATTTTATATTTTTTAAATTTTTCAAAAAAATAAAATTAACAATTGCATCCAGCATAAAGATTACTATTACTTTTACCCAATTTTTAGATTTTCAAATTTTTAGGTTTTGGCAAAAAAAATATTTAAAAAATAAAAATAATAAAAATTAAAATGTTAATGTTTATTTATTTATTCACGATTATTATTACATCATTATTTTTGTTTATGAAAAAAATTATTTGAAATTCAAAAAATAAAAAATGTGACATCGACCAACATGTTAATAGGATCGATATGATACTAGTATCACATACATGTGCGCGTAGCACTTGGATGCGGGACGGAATGGAACTCGGAAGTTAAGCGTGCTAGAGGTGGAGTAGTGGGAGGATGGGTGACCAAGCGAGAAGTTTGACCACGAGTAAGTAATTTGACTAGAGATAAGTATAGTTAGAGATAGAGACTAAGCTATGCAAATAACTGAAATAATAGAAATTCTGAAAAAAATAGAAAAAAACGGAGTGAAAAAAAATTAGAAACCCAAATGAATTAAAAAAAATTAACGAAATAGCCTTTAGTCCCGGTTGGGGACACAAACCGGGACTAAAGGTATTTCGCCCAGGCGCACGCTAGCCACCCACGTGGACGGACCTTTAGTCGCGGTTCGTAAGCAACCACGACTAAAGGAGGGGCTTTAGTCGCGACTATTTAATTTCGGTTACGTAATCGCGACTAATGGCAGTTGCGAACCATAACTAAAGCCCTTTTTTCTACCGTGGACTACTCTGGAACTCTATCCTATCTTGGCTAGGGATATCATCGGTGGACACTTCGAGTTGGGCAGATTTGGAGACGGTGAAGGGTCGGACGGTCGGTTGCTTACCTTTGTCTTTCCCAATAGCTGTACAAAATAATCTTCACGTATTGGGAGATTTAGGACGAGCGTAATGTAAGGATTTTTCATATAATGTCTTTAAGTGTGAGGCGGCTCTTTGGAGCTTGGTGGGTGCGGATCACTTGAGTTGACTAATGCCACGAGGCTCACCAAACGCCAACCACACACATCGCTAGTAAACTTTTCTTCTCCTCACTTTCTCCTCTACATTAAAGAGAGGCGAATCCGGGGGCGAACTCTTTTCTCCTCCTTCACCGCCGGCGAGATCTTGGGGCTCTCTCCCCTCCGTCAGACGCTTCGGCGGCGGGAGGGTAGGGGGCTCCAGGATCTTCGTCTCCGGCATGTATATAGGTGTGAGATAGGTGTGTGTGTGTCGTCGGTGTTCCGGCGGCGGCAAATAAGGTATCCGCGGCTGGGATCCGAGATCCGGGCATCCGGAGGAGCTTCCCGGGCGGCGACGTCGAGGCAGCATCGGTGTGGTCGAGGTGGGATTTTGTTCCCCCCGATTTGCTGCTCCCGTGGCGGCGTGTCTCCGGATCCGTCCAGGATTCGGGTGGGAAGAGCCCAGGAGATGGTCGGTGGCGTGCGCCGGCCTCGTCCAGAAGATTGATGCATAGGAGCGGGAAGAGGTATGAAGGTTGTGGCCCTGTTGTTCTTCCTCGACGTGGTCGACGGGAGACGGCGGTGCTTGGCTCTGAAGAGTGACGGGATTCTTCCCCGGCCGACGAGCCCCAGAGACGACGGTGCCGCTGCTTGCAGCGGACGAATTTTGAGGTCCACAAAGGAGCAAGTCTCCGATGGTATCTCCTCTGAGCTGGGAGTGTGGTTACTCCGTCTTTTTCTTCTCCGGCGGCGGAGATTGCGACGCGACGCGATATGGATGTGCTCAAGGACCTAGAGGGATTTCTTTGTAATATTTTTTTCTAGGGGTCTTTGTGCAAATTCCTGTGTCTGCCGTCATCTGGATCTTTCCAGATATGGCCACATTTGCTGTAATCTCCATGGTTAAGCTAATGATATTATGTGGTCTTCTCAAAAAAAAAAAAAAGCCACGAGAGCGATCCTTTATATCCTGAGCTTGGCTTGGTTTGTAACAAAATTTAACTTTTGATAGTGAATGAATGGGCAAAGCTTTTGTCCTCTTTTCTTGTCAGTAATACCAAATAGTATAATCATATCTTATTATCATGATATAATTCGTCATATTATCTGTGTATATATGGAAAATATTTTTAATGCATTTAAAATAAATTATTAACTCAAATTTTAAGCGTATTTTATATCCTCCATAGAGACCGATTATGTATTTTTGCATTTATATGTTGAACAAAGGCTGACATTCAGTGTATGAATGAGTATAGCCAACTATAAATGAGCCTAGAAAGCAAAAGATTTAGGCCTACATGTAGACCAAATCTAGTACATGCATATGGGCTCCTTGCATTTTGTTGTTGTTGTATACAAACTCTACTTTTATTCACATACCGCACAAACTAATGAAAGTTGTTTTATTTGAATGCTCCTTCCATTCTAAAATAAGTGATTCAAAGATAGCCAATGTAAAGACTAAAAACACGTCAACATGCATGCATAGTGATTTAAATGTATACTTGTCGGAATACTCACAACTTGCTCATCAGATCGATCAGATTCATGGATGGATCACCAGCAAGACCGACGGCCGATGGGCGGATGGATGGTTAGTTAGTGCGCGCGCGGTTCTTGGTTTAGTGTCACGTCCAGCTAGCAGTCGCGCATCACACGGATCGCAGTCGGTCGCGAAAATAATGTCGGATCGAAAGGAAAACGTGGGCGAGCAAATTAAGCAGCTGGGACGTACGACATGCAAAAAATTGACGTGCCGCGCACGTACGGTACGGGGGTCGCTGTCGCGGATACAAGCTCCATGCGTCGTGACGAATATACGATCTTGTTGGGGATCTGCGTACTGGCGTCACACAATCTGCACGTACCTCCTTTTCTTTTGGGATGCGACTGTCCGACAAAAGAATCAGGGCATACCAAATTATTCATGGAAAAAGCTTTTTATTTGTTTTGCGAATCAACACCTTTCATTCATTAGTCAGTGGGTTTACAATCATTCACTACACCGAGCAACTATTTCGATCCCTGCACTACAGTCGGTTACCTGAGTTTTGGACAGCACTAGTGTAGGTCCTCTAATTTTTGGCAACAAACCGAAAAGAGCTCATTCTTACCTTCCCTGAACAATGCAGGGTAGTACCTGGACAACTCAACCTAGTCACCACCAGTGGCGGAGATGGTGGGGCAAAATACACAAAAAACCCATAATTTCAGCTCTTCCAAAAAGAATTCTTCAATACATGTGCAAATCATGGGGTGGGGGGGGGGGGGGGCGGTGGCCCCCTGACATGCACTAAGCTCCGCCAGTGGTCACCACCATCGGAAGTGTCATCGGAGGCTCCGTCGATGGAGCCTTCCCCAACAGCACCCACTACATGCCGCTTATGCAGGTTGCATGTTGCCCATGAACTCGATCCCATGCCACACAGTTATCGTGCCGCTGCCGCAGTCTCTCAGGCGCCGTCGGAGTGCCACCACTTGTCGGGACCAAGGGATTTCGCGTAGGAGTCGTTCTGTGGGCCGTGTGTATTTCTTTCAGCGAAAAAGAGAAACACGACATGAGGTTTTCTGTAAAGTACGAGACATGGTAGGAGCATATCTTTCCAGCGGCAGATGAAGTGTCCTCTCGTGATTGGTTTTGTGAAATTTGAATCCCAGATACAAGTTCATGTACTTGCGCAGCGCTGTTTTGCAAGTTTTTGTAATTTGACAATTTCTTGAACGCCGGGTGCTGAACTGCTAATACCTTTTTTTTCTCTCTGTAGGTGGTTAATCAGTGCTACCAATATGTGCAAGAGCTGTGTTACGGTGATTGGCCAGTACTACCCAGTGCTACCCAGTACTACCGCTGTAATTAATTCTGTCCGTCCGATTAGGCCAGTTAATTATGCATTTCAAAATTAACGTCCTAGGGGTATTATGGTAAGCTCGCAGGCAACAGTCCCACCTCGCACGACCGCATCACGAGCTCCTCGATCTCAATCCCGGCGGTTCCCCAACCTCTGCCTCCCGCGTCACGACGGCGACAAATCCTGGCCGCCGCCGAGCCCCTACGGCGACGCAGGAGCTTCCCAATTCCGTCTTCAGTACCTTCCCTTCTGCAGCTATTTTCTCACGGGCGCGCGACCCCGTGGACCGCGATGGCAACATCAATGGGTTCGTCGGTGCTGGTGTAGGTGTAGATGCTGTCTGGGCGGCTCTGCGGGGACAACGCCGACACCGTTGGAGGTGGAAGTTCGGAGAGCAGCCGCCGACGCTCGCCGGACGCACATTTCTGCACCTCGCCTGACTCGGCCGCTCAACTTCTGGTATGATTAATGCCATTGATTCTATTTTTCGTGAAAATTTGTTCGGCTGTAGTACCCGTGCTTGAACTGTTTAAGGCTCGTATACACTAGTGTACCCGTGTTTGTCTGTAGTACCTGAGCCTCAAACAAATTATTTCTAATATCCTTATGTTGAATAGCTTCAGAAAGTTGGAGTATCGCCTGCTTGAGTCTGTATATGAGTGTAAACTAGATCATATAGACCACTGAATCACACGGATCTTCTAAGTAGTATACTTAAAGCCCCATTGCTAAATCTGGCTAGTTACGCCTGAGATAACTGAATCCAAAATTTTGGCCTGCGATATTGCTTCACTGTATCTGGAAGCACTCTAGTTTTTCTTGCCACATTGACAAACTTGCAAAGAGCGGTGTCATCGGTCTTTTGATGCAATATAGTTTTCAGGGGATATGCAATTTAATATTACTAAGAATGAAACTTAGAGTATTCAGGAATGTTTATTCATCTATATGATTAAAGCATATAAGGATCTTGATCATTCAACAAGCCTTTTTCCAATACATGAGCAGTGGAGTTATAATAAAATCATGAGATATAAATGCAGAACCATAGCAATAACTCTTGGATTAAGTCCTTCATTTGTGGACACAGTTCTTCATCCCTTACTATGCCTATCTTTTTGAAACCTTAGCAATAACTCACAACTATTCCTATTTTTGTCGACAAACTTCGTGACCAAATTTTAAGTCTCATCGATCTTGTGAGCTTCAACACCCTTTTGATCCAAAAACTTCAGCTGCTTGGAGTTCTTGGCAAGCAGGAGGCGCATTTTCTCTTCAGACTGGAAGGGATATTATAGTATAGAAGCTTCCACGGGTGTGCACATGTAAGGAATATTATCCCAATTACAATCAAAACACATATCCAATATATGTTGTCAAGGTTATGATGCTAAATTGCGTTATTAAACGTTTCTGAACTGTTGTGTCTTGACTGTTTGCAAACTGCCAGTTTTTATTTATTACTTTGCCACTGCCAGCATGTTTCTCAGAATTGTGAGATACCATCCATGTACTAACTATTTTGCTATGCTATATTACAGTGCCCTGTTGGCTGTATCCATTTTCAGCTGAAGGATAGGACTCAGGCATATGGCCGTGTGCTGCTACTGCAGCGGTCTACTCTGCTGCTATCCCGGAGTACACTACTGCTGAGGTCCTGGAGCTGGCTAGGAACGCCAGTAAGGATCTGAAGGTGGAGCGTATCACCCCTCGCCATCTTCAGCTGGCCATCCGTGGAGATGAAGAGCTGGATACCCTCATCAAGGGTACCATTGCTGGTGGAGGTGTGATCCCGCACATCCACAGGTCCCTGATCAAAGTAATCCATCCAGTTGTCTTGAAGTAACACAATCTAGCAAAGGGAGTATCTTTAGCTTAAACAGGACATTTCACACTTGTAGTCTTGTGTGAGATAAGCTACATATCTATTAGCCTATAGCTATATGCTTCCAGATCGAAGTAATCCGTCCTTGTAATGCTTACCTGGCACTGCTTCAATTATTTGGAACATTGTATTCGTGTATTCTTGTTCGTTTGTTCACTTCGTGATAGACCCTGAATGCAAAACCTTTTTACATGCTGAGTAATTGTGGTGCTTTACTGAATCTAGCTTACAATGTTAAATTGCACTAACATACTGGCATGAGAGCTTGAGATGTGAAATTTAATGATATTACAACAAAAATGATTTCATTTGGGTCCGTGGTTGCTCCCTACCGTGTTTCTTGTGCCAAATTTGAGAACACTTTATTTGACAGATATTTTTTCATGCTGCATTACTGTATCTGTATTACAATATATTATGGCAAGAATACTGTAATCAGGACATTGATAGCCATCCACGGCCGGATCAGCGAGACATCTCAGTACTATTAGTATACTCACTTGATTATACTCCAACAAAAAGACTCGAGCCATTACCAGTGTTATTATTGCATGAATTTACACTATGATGCTAATATGTGCAACATACTTGCATAAGCTAATATACATCAAGATTGACCGATCAATTAGCTGATCAGAAGTATTAGTATCCATAGCTACAAGCGCATGCTAAATCGCGGCGCGCTAAACCTCAGATTCTGCGCGTGGTAAACAGCTAGCGCGCGCTGGGCCGTTTTTTTTCCCCTGCCGGACGCGCTAATATGCAGCGCGTGCGCGGGCGGAAAAAATCGTCCTCCGCCGGGCGCGGCAAAATACAGCGCGCGCGGGCGCGGAAAACAGTTTTCTAGACTATTTTGCAATCACAAAGATCAAATAATCACACATAATTCATGAAACAAATGATGTACCATCCGCGCGGCGGCAGCGCCTGCGTGCAGTGCCGCCGCGGCGGGACGAAGAGCGCGCGCGCAGCAGCCGTTGGGTTGCCGCCGTCGGCGCCGCCGCTAGGGTTTGGCGGTGGCGCGGCGGAAGTGGCGGCGGCGGAGGGTGGGACATAGTAGGGAGGGGTCGTCCATCGTCGGGATCGCCGGCGGCGCGCGGAGACGACAGATTGGGCGCTCGGGCGGCGACGCGGAAGAGGAAGTTTCAGCGCGGGGAATTTTTCGCGCTTGGACGAGCGTGCCGCCCGCTGTAGCCGACGCGTCAGATATGGCCTATATAGCGCATCTGTTGAAGATGCTCTAAGCTAAGGCAGTGATGACATCTCCTAGGCAAGAAAGTGACTTGTTAATATGCTGAGCCTCCTTCAATCTGCCCCCGTGGCTTCTGACTTGTCAACCCTCTCACTTCCTGCAAGATCTACCAAATGCATACAGCTGCTGCAGCATCCTGATATGTTCTTCCCATTAAATGGACAGTCAAGATATTGCAAGAAAACATAGAAAATCAGTTGCAGCAAATACTGAAAGGACATTAAATAACAGTGATCACTAGGTAGATAATGTGGATGCATATCAATTGCTTCTATTGTTCATTGTTGTTGGTCTAGAAGCACGGTGTTTTTCCCTCAACAGCACCAAATTCATAGCATCAGAAGGGGATTGGACTGGGCACATGTTTGCATCTGGGATGTTGAACAGACCATTGGTTGAAGTTATTTCTAAGCTCCCATCTGTCTACCGTCGTGTAGCAGCATCAGCTCGTTCCAACTGATCCAAATGAAGCACCTCCACTTAGCAGCAAGGCAAAATCTACCAAAGGCATGCCAATTTCTCTTCTACGGGCAACTCGACTGAATCGTGTGGTTCTTGCAGCGCCCTTCTGGGTTGCACATGTTACCAGGGTTCCTGAGCAGGTCGGCCGTCGGCGTGCATACAGAAGATGATGCCCCTGAGAGAGCCCTCCTGACGGTGATGCAAAGCTCGTGCAGCTCCTTGTGCACGGGCTCCTCGTTGTAAAGATCGGCGCCACGATACCCTTTCACGCGGCGGCGAGGCAGCAGGGTGAGCTGGGCCAGAAAGCCGACGAAGAGCACGACCAGGCGCGCCGCCTTGGCGCGGCAGCCGCCGCGACGTGGTGGCCGGACGGGCAGATGTTGCCCGCCAGGAGCTCATTGGCGAACAGCGAGCTCGTCGTGGTGCTCCCGCCTCGGTCACCGCCCCTCGAGCTGCCGCTCCCGCCGGAGAAGACAAGCGGCCCAGATCCGGAACGTCAGTGCTCGGGTTACCTTGGCGGGTTGTTCCTGCTTTCGGAAACTATCTCGCCCGAGTGGCTGCTCCCCCTCCCGGCCTCCCAGCCCCACAACCACCTCCCTTTACCACTGAGGAGGAGGACGGTGTGGCCCGCATCCGCAACAGCGCTTCCATGGCCGGCGACTTGGCAGACCCGAGAGTCGGTGTCGGATCTGAGGGAGAGAGTAACATCAAAAGAAAAATACTAACTGATTGGGGAGAGATGCAGACAGGTGGGGGCAATGGACGCAAATGACATATTTACCCTTTTAGCAAATAAAATAATTCAGTACTTTTCAGTACTTTCCAGTAATTATTTCTGTGTACTTTCCAGTACTACTAATTCTTCCACCGTTGGATTAAACTGGTTGGATGGTTCCTAAAATCGCCAATCATAGTAAAACTTGTATATGTGCAAACCTAATCATTGGCCGGGAAGGTGCAAAATTTAGGACCTTTTTTTTTCTGGCCCATCATTAGCGACAGATAACAAATGGCTAGTGGCCGAGCAGTACATTGTCTAGGTGGCCAGGGAAACATAGTCCAACGTACGTCTCGTGAGCAACAAACTCCACTTCCGCCTGCTGGGAAAGTAAAGGCGTTGCAAAACTGCGATGGTGAGAAACATTAAGAAATGTTTGTGTGTTTAACAGAGGGCGATGTGGCCACCTGGTGCCCCATCGCTAAATAAATACTTTATTCGATCTAGTTTAACTGACTCAAATTTTTATAAAATAAACTCTTTTTTCAAATTATTTAATAAAACCGATCCGTTTGAGTGGTGTCAGGGCAATATCCTCTGCCACCTCTGTGGCATAGCGCCCCTAAGAGTGAAGCTAGCCTATTGCGAGCGTGGCACACCCGGATCCATCGATTGATATGGTAGCGGCTACCCCCATGTAGCCTAACGCCGAGCTCCGTGGACGCTGCTCTATTTAGTCTCTTCGTTTCATGCTTGTTAGGATCGAGCGAAAAAATTGAAGTTCTAGAGGATCCGGGGTTTGATTTACACAATTACACCTGGATTGAATAGTTTAGGTCAAGATCGATGTGGATCCTAACAAGCATCCTAACAACCCTGGATTCCCTGGCGAAAAGAATTGATGTTCTAGAGAAACCATACGAAATAGACCTTTTTATGGGAATGGAAGGCACTCCATCGCCAGGGGCCGCCCGAATGTTTGGAGGACCCGTACCGTACGTGCGTAGTAGCCTGCGTGCCGACGGAATCCCGAGCGCACAACCTGCTGTCAATCAGTCGCCAGTCTCAGTCCCCATCGTCGCCAGTAGCCACACACGCTCGCGCCTAAAACGTGGACCATCCACACTTTAATTTGCACGCTCGCTCGCTCGATCCGTCCCTTTCGCACGTACGCACGAGCGGTCCATTTCCCTCCGCTCGATCGATCGATCGGTGGCCTGTCGCTGCATGCGTCAATGCGCGCTGGCCGTGGCCCGGCCACGCGTTCGTGCTCGTGCGTGCATGGCCACAGCTCCAGAGAGCGACCCCTGATTTGCAAATGTTGTTTGGTGCGTCCGCCCGCCCGTTCGGTTGAGCCACGCGCGTGTGTAACGCAAGCATCTTTTGGGCAAAGAGAAAAAAGGATACATCTTCAAAAAATCCATCCACGTTCGTACGTAAGGTTGGCATAAACGACTGCCGTACGTGAGCTGTGGATGCCATTGAGCAACAAGGACCATTTAGATCCCTGTTTCAGAGCTGGGAATGGGATGGCCCTTGCCTCGCTTGCTCTTCCTTTGGGCACGCGCCATTAGCTATCCTCTACCTGTACATGAGCCCCTCTTTTGCCTACTTGCCCGCACGCACGACGGTACCAGCTATACTTTCACGTGCATTGGCCTCTAACATCATAAAAGCCTCTTAGTTAGGCATGGTACAGAAGCTTAAATCGAGTATATATGTTGAGTATATAAGCAAATATTCATATGAAATAATCCGTACAAGTAAACGATAAATCATGACTACGAAAATAACAAATAAACTAATCATGCAGACTAGTAAGGTAGATAAACAGATCACATCTAAACAAGATAAACTGATCGCATCTACCACACAAACTAGAAGAAGAAGCTCTAACAGAAACTGAAAGAGAGACGACAAGATCACATACTTTGCAGCAGCGTCGTTGTCGTCCATGTTGAGGTTGCCGAAGAAGTCGGCCGAGGTCCGGGAAGAAGTTGTCGGTGTGGAGGAACTCGTCGTCCGATGACGACATCGTGATGCCGGTGAGTCGCGCCGGAGCGCTCCCCAAAACTCGATTGCCCCTCACCCGTACAGGTTCACGAGAGGCAAGGTTCCGGAGGCCTACTGTCCCGGCAGTCGGTGCACGCCGACGAACGGGAGAAGACGAAGGCGGCAGCGCAATGAACTGGAAACAGGTAGTTGGGTATGCGTCTAGTCACGGCTAGGGTTGCCGTCCGCGCTTATATAGTGCGGTTCGGGAAGGTCGTGGGACGCAGCCCACGTCCGAGTCGGCACAGCCACGATCCAGAAAAACCGGAAGGCAAAACAGTACGAGTAACGCGTCCGTTAATGATTCCCGCAACCCGCGGCGCGTCGTGACGTGGCGTGGCGTGGCGAGGCGGGTGGCGGAGGAGGAGGAGGAGTGCGCGAGGGCTCTCTCTCTCTCTTCTCACTCACTTACTAGGACTAGAACAGCCCACCTTATATACCACTCCAACTCTCTTCCAACTAGCAATGTGGGACTAAACTTCAGCTCCCACTAGTGCTGCCACTGATTTTTGGAATGGGCCATGTGAGTTTCAAAATTTGATAATGGGCCATGGGCCAAAAGCCAAATGCCCAAAATTCCAGCAATCCCCCACAAACTCTCATTGGCACATTTCATCAATAACTTTCCAGAACATTGTTTTATATACCGGTATGTCGTGGAGACTGTTAAGTTGAACTTCCACTTAAGGCTTCATATTACACTAGATTGCAACTTGGATAGTGGACTATGCCTTGAACTACAAGTTTTCTGCGCACTAGCTTCATACAAAACCTAGTCCGATACTAGGCTGCCGCGAGACTTCCTCGCGGTTTGGAGCTTATACGTCATACTCCAGGGCCTTTCATGAGTTTACTAGAGAGCACCCAACTCTCATAGATTGCGACGTTTAACAATCAGACTCATATATGTGTGTTCTTCAAAAGATGTTACGCAGGACAACATCTCTGCTAAAATAAGCCACTTAAAACACATTAAGATAATTATCAACCTGCCATGCGGATTAGGAGAGTATTGCATCTTACGGAGTGGTAAAATTGCTATAGGGATATATACTCTCCTCCCGGTGACCAACAACTTGTCTCCCGGTTCTAATTCACGGGATCTCCGATCACATAGAGTGGGTTACCACCGTGGGCAGCTCATAGTGTGGGTCTCATACCCATCTCCCTCGATGCATTTTCTATCACATTTCGTGATAGTCCCTTTGTGAAGGGTCTGCCGGGTTTCTAGACGAATGGATATAATCCAACGCTATAACTCCGGAGTTTCTCATTTTCCCGACAGTTTTCGGTCTCCTCTTCACATGTCTTGATGACTTCAAATTATCCTTAGAACTGTTTACTTTGACGATCACGAGTTTGATTATCACGGTTCATAGGAATAGCGGGTATTGGTTTCTCAACCACGAGGTAAGTCCATCAAGAGCTCACGAAGCCACTCTGCTTCAACGATGGCTGTGTCTAATGCTTGTGAGTTCTGCTTCCATAGTTGACCTCGTAATGATGGTACTGCTTGCAAGACTTCCGAGAAACGGCGCCACCTCCAAGTGTAAACAAATAACCACTTGTGGCCTTAGTCTCATCGAGCATCAGATATCCAATTTGCATCACTATAACCCTCAAGTACCCTTGGATACCCAGTATAGTGAATGCCATAACTCGCAGTGCCTTTCAAATAGCGTAAAACTCTCTCAAGAGCATGCCAATGAACATCTCCAGGTCTAGACACAAAACGGCTGAGTTTACTTACAGCAAAGGAGATGTCAGACCTCGTGGCGCTGGCTAAATACATAAGCGAGCCAATGATCTGCGAATATCGCAATTGATCTCTAGCAATTCTTTTATTCTTACGAATTATCACACTAGGATCATAAGGCGTTGGAGAAGATTTGCAGTCGCTATACCCGAAGCGACTCAGGATCTTTTCCACATAGTGGGACTGAAGCAATGTAATCCCACCATCGTCATCCTTCGACGAGCTTGATGTTTAAGATCACATCAGCTACTCCCAAGTCCTTCATCTCAAAACAACGAGATAGGAACTCCTTGACCTCCTTAATCACAGTAAGGTTGGTCCCAAATATCAATAGGTCATCGACATAGAGACAAAGAATAACTCCCTCGCCCCCACCATAGCGATAGTATACACACTTGTCAGCTTCGTTTACAACAAAGCCTTCGGCGGTTAAAGTTCTTTCAAACTTCTCATGCCACTGCTTAGGCGCTTGCTTAAGCCCATACAAAGACTTCAACAACTTACACACCTTTCCTTCTGTTATCACCAGAATTTGACCAAGTCAGAGGTGGGCCGCGATCAAGATGGATTTGAAGATTATATTTAGGAGAAATACGTGAATCAGCCTTTTATATCAAGTTGGGCTTAATTGCCCGTGTATCTGTAACATATTAGATCGCATCTTAGTTTAGAAGTTAGAGTTTTACCCGTGCACGGTTTAGTGCACGCCCACATTAGAAAGTCCCTTGGACTATAAATATGTATCTAGGGTTTATGGAATAAAACAACAACCAACATTCACCACAAACAAATCTCGGCGCATCGCCAACTCCTTCGTCTCGAGGGTTTCTACCGGTAAGCACCATGCTGCCTAGATCGCATCTTGCGATCTAGGCAGCGAAGCCTATCCCCGTTGTTCATGCGTTGCTCGTGCTTGAAGCCTTTTTGATGGCGAGCAACGTAGTTATCTTAGACATGTTAGGGTTAGCATTGTTCTTCGTATAATATGCTATCGTAGTGCGACCCTTGCATGTCTAGCCGCCCTTACGCCTATCTTAGGTGTAGGGGTGGCACCCCGCTTGATCACTATTTAGTAGATTCGATCTGTTACGGTTGCTCCTTGATTCTTCAAGGATTAGTTTAACATCTGCAATAGTTAGGCCTTACAAAGGGTTGGAGGATCCAGCAGCGTGTAGGGTGTAGTTTGCTAGCCCTAGACAGGACGTTCCGAGGATCAACCTCGTGTTGGTTTTAGGCCCCTGTCTAGGATCGGCTTACGATCACCGTACGCGAGCGCGAGGCCCAATCGTGAGTAGGATGATCCGATTATGCGGTGAAAACCCTAAATCGTCGTAGATCGATTAGCTTTATCTTGATCAAGCAGGACCACCATATATTCGGACACCTTGTACGAATCATGGGTGGATCGGCTCTTTGAGCCGATTCACGGGATAACCCGAGAGCCGATCGAGGCTCGTATTTAATGTTTACGTGTGTGCCCTGCGAGAAACTAAGCAAGGCATCATCCACACCTTCCGACCGGGTATAGGTCAGGTGGCACGCCTCGCGACGGCATCGGGCGCGTGACCGGAAGGCTTTGCGGGCCGCCGCTCGGAGGGACCGGGGCCAGCCGCAGCCCTAGTTGTTCCCGGCTCTCTGTGTTGCCAGTCGTTGCCCGACGGTGGGTTTCTGACGCCAACACATTCTGGCACGCCCGGTGGGACAATCTTCGACATCCACCGCATCGCCATCTACATCCGAGATGGCGGAAAGCACTCCGGTCAAGTATGAGGACCTGACTGGCGACCTCAAGAAGAAACATGACGAGATCAAGACAGTCCTCGAAGCCGAACTCATCGGCTCCTTTGAAAGGACCCGCTCACACGATGTCAAGCTCTATGGGAACGCACGCCCGTGGCCCGGCGTCGGCATGGTGGATCTCAGCCACTCCATAAGGGAGCCAGGGTTCTCCTTTGGTATCAACATGGCAGGGCTTGCGAGCCGCCATGGCAGAGATGAAGCATAAAGCAGCCACTCCCGTGGCAAGGATAAAGAGAAGGCCGATCTACGCGGCCGGCCCCAAGATAATGACAGATGGTACCTGACAGAGGAGGAAGTGGGAAGCATGCGGTATCGACGCCCACTCTCTGCACCTCCCCTCAACGAATATGATCAGCAGTGTGACCGACGTCGACGCTACGACGTGGATGATGGGAGGTATCGTCGGTTTGATGCAGAGGGCAGAGGGTATCGTCAGCATGACATGAACGACGACAGGTACAATCGTCACGCTAGAGGGAGGTCAAGGGAACAAAACGACGAGGACAGGCACTGGGACTGTCCCTTCTTCAGACACTGCTGGGATTCAGGAATGAGCCGATTGCCCACAATCGGCAATTGCCCAGAATGCAACAAGAAGAAGATGGAGGCAGCCAACGTGTCTGTGTTCAAGAGCCTAGGGCCTCTCCTGCCACAAAGCAAACGCACTGAGTCACCTCGGTTGGAAGATCTCGAGGATTCAGAAGACGAGGGAGATGATGAAGACAGGTATCACCGGCCAAGGTGGTGCCCTGACGGACTCAGCCGTTCCCAAAAGCGCAGGGTTCAGCGATTGCGCGGCCTAGAGGAAGCTGAAAGGTTATACTTGCATGCTCTAAGGAAGGCACGACCTGATCTGGCTGCGAAAGTTCAGCGAACCCTGGATGAAGAGGGTCGTCCACAGAGAAAGGAGTGGCGCCCCAAGCAAAGGAAAGCCGATGATGAGACATCGGCTGGCACAAACATGGTGCTCGTCCTTCCGACGATGCTTAGTGCTCCACGATTACACGATGCACTCAAGGTGGACGACAGCAAGCGCGCCAAGATGTTGAAGTCAGAGATTGGGCTGGTTTTATCCACCGGCCTGACTGAGTAGAAAGAGCAAAAACAATGAGCAAGTATGGCGAGGCTGATCCTTATGATCGGCCCCAAAAAGTTCATGGAGGAACATTACAAAACCTTCATCGAACAAGCAACGTGGAGGCCGATTCCAGCAATCGGCCAAAATTGTCCTCACCATCCGTCCTGCCTTGGTTCAACGCCAATCTAATAGGCGATGGAGTTACGTCGGCTGATGAGTTGGAGGAAGGCCACACTGGTCCTAGCAGAGCCGACGTTTCACATAGAGTGCCTTGGCTAATCATAGAGCCGATTTCAGCAGTTACCTGGCAGAATCGGCTCGGGGGGCACCTACATGGATACAACACGAGGATATGAAGAGAAAGTGTCTTCCTAATACCCAGCAGCTCAAGATAATCTTTGATGGGTATTGAAACATGGGGGCCGATACATAAATCGGCCAAAATCAAAAAAATTTACGCACAGCCGATGCAGCAAACATCGACTCCAGAGGTACAACTGTTTGGCGCGAAGAGCCCCTCAATGGAGTAATTTAATGGTTCAGATCATCTCTTCAAGAACAATGCCAAGAGCAGCTCTGGACGTGCAGCTCGGGTTAAGGGTGGGTTACATCAAATCCGCCAAAGGAAAGAAGCCGATCTGACCAGCAATGCGCGAGAAACGGACTGAAGAAACTCGGGGGGAACTCACCCCGAAGGTCCTCTCCTCTTGAGAGCCGATTTAGCCCAAATCGGCTGGCTCGGCGTGAGAAGCTCCCTCAGACATGGTCAAGCCCGGGTCCATTCGGATAATTTGCGTATCCTCGTCTCCTGTTTTGCCTTGGGCTGAGACTCGGGGGGCAACAGGCCTGGTAGATGCTCTATTGAGGAGCCGATTGGGGTACCATCGGCTGATCTTCGTTTCAACCTTCTTCACAAGATGATGAGTGTTTAAAGGAGAACATTAGGTTTGGTTGGAAGAATTCAAGGACTTCCCTGAAGATTTTTCATTATCCACCAGATTTCAAGATCATCAGTTGAAGAATGGAAGGGTGAATTTTAAAGGGCCGATGCGTTGCTATCGGCTCCTTACGTGTTGGCAAAGGGGGCAAATCAGCAAGATCAGTATGAGAGGAAATCGGCTAAAATAAGCTCAGAGGAAATCGGCAAAATCAGATTGGGGAAAGTTCTTCATTGATAGATTTCTTACATAAGGAGCCAATTACTCTCAAAAGGAAGTACTAGGGGGTACATTGCCCCATCTACTGCTACTGGTCCTATACTAGATGTCCTATCTACGGGCCGTCACTGCCCTCGTCGTCGCCGTCGTCGCTGCTGCCGGCGCTGCTCCCGGCTGGCTCGTCGTCGCTCCAATGGCCGCCGACCGGGCCCTCATTGTCCTCGTCCTCTTCGTCAGCGTCGTCGTCACTGTCGAAGTCGTTGAGGTTCCCCGGCCAAGGGCAGAACCGCTAGGCCGGAGGCTCGTCAGAGGAGGTGCCGTCCTCCTCCTCCTCCTCTTCTGCCTCCTCCTCCTCCTCGGGAGAGGTGAAGTCACCGGAGAAGCGATCGTCGTCGCTCTCCTCCTCCGTATTCCCGTCGGCGAGGAAGCGGAGGTCGCTTTCCCCGTCGGTCAGGGACTTGTCGTCCTCCGACCAGAGGGAGAAGTCATGACTAGACTCCTCCCCGGCCTCAATGGCGCGGCGGATGTTGGCTGCGTGGACCTTCGCTGGGTTTGGCTCCGGCGTCGGCTCGCGAGACGAAGAGGATTGGGTGGAAAGATCCGATGAAGCAGAGGAGGAAGAGGACATAGTGGCGCGGGAGGATTTTCGGAGTGCTAATGCGAGGAAGATGCGGGAATAAACTGTGCGGAGCGGTTAAATAAAAGGGGATATAGTGGAAATTCAATGCCACATCAGTTTCCGAGGAAGTGGTGCCCGGCAGAAAAATTTCGCAGGGCCGCGTGGAAGCGGAAGGGGCAAGGCATCATGATGACGGATACTGCAACAATCCTGCCACGACATGACCCGACGAAAGAAAGGCGTAATGATTTTGGAAATGTCATTTCCAAAACCAGGGGGCATGTGTTATCACCAGAATTTGACCAAGTCAAAGGTGGGCCGCGATCAAGATGGATTTGAAGATTATATTTAGGAGAAATACGTGAATCGGCCTTTTATATCAAGTTGGGCTTAATTGCCCGTGTATCTGTAACATATTAGATCGCATCTTAGTTTAGAAGTTAGAGTTTTACCCGTGCACGGTTTAGTGCACGCCCACATTAGAAAGTCCCTTGGACTATAAATATGTATCTAGGGTTTATGGAATAAAACAACAACCAACGTTCACCACAAACAAATCTCGGCGCATCGCCAACTCCTTCGTCTCGAGGGTTTCTACCGGTAAGCACCATGCTGCCTAGATCGCATCTTGCGATCTAGGCAGCAGAAGCCTATCCCCGTTGTTCATGCGTTGCTCGTGCTGAAGCCTTTTTGATGGCGAGTGATACGTCTCCGACGTATCGATAATTTCTTATGTTCTATGCCATATTATTGATGATACCTACATGTTTTATGCACACTTTATGTCATATTCGTGCATTTTCTGGAACTAACCTATTAACAAGATGCCGAAGTGCCGGTTCTCGTTTTACTGCATGTTTTGGTTTCGAAATCCTAGTAACGAAATATTCTCGGAATTGGACGAAACAAAGACCCGGGGGCCTATTTTTCCACGGAGCTTCCGGAAGACCGAAGAACATACGAAGTGGGGCCACGAGGTGGCGACACCACAAGGCGGCGCGGCCCGGGTGGGCCGCGCCGCCCTATGGTGTGGCCCCTCGTACGGCCCCGACTCTGCCCTTCCGCCTACTTAAAGCCTCCGTCGCGAAACCCCCGATGCGGAAAAACCACGATACGGAAAACCTTCCGGAGACGCCGCCGCCGCCGATCCCATCTCGGGGGATTACGGGAGATCTCATCCGGCACCCTGCCGGAGAGGGATTCATCTCCCGGAGGACTCTACACCGCCATGGTCGCCTCCGGAGTGATGAGTGAGTAGTTCACCCCTGGACTATGGGTCCATAGCGGTAGCTAGATGGTTGTCTTCTCCTCATTGTGCTTCATTGTCGGATCTTGTGAGCTGCCTAACATGATCAAGATCATCTATCCGTAATTCTATATGTTGTGTTTGTCGGGGATCCGATGGATAGAGAATACCATGTCATGTTAATTATCAAGTTATTACATATGTGTTGTTTATGATCTTGCATGCTCTCCGTTATTAGTAGAGGCTGCGGCCAAGTTGATGCTAGTAACTCCAAGAGGGAGTATTTATGCTCGATAGTGGGTTCATGCCTGCATTGACACCTGGGGGAGTGACAGAAACCCCTAAGGTTGTGTTGTGTTGTTGCCACTAGGGATAAAACATTGGCGCTATGTCCGAGGATGTAGTTGTTGATTACATTACGCACCATACTTAATGCAATCGTCTGTTGTTAGCAACTTAATACTGGAAGGGGTTCGGATGATAACCTGAAGGTGGACTTTTTAGGCATAGATGCAGTTGGATGGCGGTCTATGTACTTTGTCGTAATGCCCAATTAAATCTCACTATACTTATCATGTCATGTATGTGCATTGTTATGCCCTCTCTATTTGTCAATTGCCCGACTCGTAATTTGTTCACCCAACATGCTTTTATCTTATGGGAGAGACACCTCTAGTGAGCTGTGGACCCCGGTCCATTCTTTAATCTTGAAATACAAATCTGCTTGCAATACTTGTTTTACTATTTTCTCTGCGCAAACAATCATCTTCCACACAATACGGTTAATCCTTTGTTACAGCAAGCCGGTGAGATTGACAACCTCACTTTGTTTCGTTGGGGCAAAGTACTTTGGTTGTGTTGTGCAGGTTCCACGTTGGCGCCGGAATCCCGGTGTTGCGCCGCACTACATCCCGCCGCCATCAACCTTCAACGTGCTTCTTGGCTCCTCCTGGTTCGAGAAACCTTGGTTTCTTTCGAGGGAAAACTTGCTGCTGTGCGCATCATACCTTCCTCTTGGGGTTGCCCAACGAACGTGTGAAATACACGCCATCAAGCTCTTTTTACGGCGCCGTTGCCGGGGAGATCAAGACACGCTGCAAGGGGAGTCTCCACTTCTCAATCTCTTTACTTTGTTTTTGTCTTGCTTTATTTTATTTACTACTTTGTTTGCTGCATTATATCAAAACACAAAAAAATTAGTTGCTAGTTTTACTTTATTTATTGTCTTGTTTGCTATATCAAAAACACAAAAAAATTAGTTTACTTGCATTTACTTTATCTAGTTTGCTTTATTTACTGTTGCTAAAATGGCCAACCCTGAAAATACTAAGTTGTGTGACTTCACTAGCACAAATAATAATGATTTCTTATGCACACCTATTGCTCCACCTGCTACTACAGCAGAATTCTTTGAAATTAAACCTGCTTTACTAATCTTGTTATGCGAGAGCAATTTTCAGTGTTAGTTCCGATGATGCTGCTGCCCATCTCAATAATTTTGTTGAACTATGTGAAATGCAAAAGTATAAAGATGTAGATGGTGACATTATAAAATTAAAATTGTTCCCTTTCTCATTAAGAGGAAGAGCTAAAGATTGGTTGCTATCTCTGCCTAAGAATAGTATTGATTCTTGACTAAATGCAAGGATGCTTTTATTGGTAGATATTATCCCCCTGCTAAAATTATATCTTTGAGGAGTAGCATAATGAATTTTAAACAATTAGATACTGAACATGTTGCTCAAGCTTGGGAAAGAATGAAATCTCTCGGTTAAAAATTGCCCAACCCATGGAGTCGACTACTTGGATGATCATCCAAACCTTCTATGCGGGACTAAATTTTCTTCGCGGAATTTATTGGATTCAGCTGCTGGAGGTACCTTTATGTCCATCACTCTTGGTGAAGCAACAAAGCTCCTTGATAATATGATGGTTAATTACTCCGAATGGCACACGGGAAGAGCTCCACAAGGTAAGAAGGTAAATTGCGTTGAAGAATCCTCCTCCTTGAGTGATAAGATTGATGCTATTATGTCTATGCTTGCGAATGATAGGACTAATGTTGATCCTAATAATGTTCCATTAGCTTCATTGGTTGCCCAAGAAGAACATGTTGATGTAAACTTCATTAAAAATAGTAATTTCAACAACAATGCCTATCGGAACAATTCTAGTAATAACTATAGGCCATATCCTTATAATAATGGTAACGGTTATGCTAATTCTTATGGGAATTCTTACAACAATAATAGGAATACACCCCCTGGACTTGAAGCCATGCTTAAAGAATTTATTAGTACACAAACTGCCTTTAACAAATCTGTTGAGGAAAAGCTCAATAAAATTGATATTCTTGTTTCTAGAGTTGATAGTCTTGCCTCTGATGTTGATATTTTGAAATCGAAAGTTATGCCTAATATTGATATTGAAAATAAAATTGTTACTACAGCAAATGCCATCCAAGTTAGAATTAATGAGAATATAAGATTAATGGCCGAACTGAGTGCTAGGTGGGATAGAGAAGAAAATGAAAAACTAGCTAAAAAGGAAAATGCAGCTAAAGTTTGGACTATTACCACCACTAGCAAAGCTAATGATTCATATGTTGCTGCACCTCCTACTATCAATGGTGAAATAATTGGTGTTGGCAATGCTTCTACTCCTAGTGCAAAGCGCGCAAAATTACCTGAAACTGCTAAAGCCTGCTAAAACGCACTGTGATAAAACTGCTGAAATTTTTTCCAACCTTGGGGATGATAATCCCATTGCTTTAGATTGTAATGATTTAGATTTTGATGATTGCCACATCTCTGAAGTTATAAAGTTCTTGCAAAAACTTGCTAAAAGTCCCAATGCTAGCGCTATAAACTTGGCTTTCACAAAACATATTACAAATGCTCTCATAAAAGCTAGAGAAGAGAAACTTAAACTTGAAACTTCTATTCCTAGAAAGCTAGAGGATGGTTGGGAGCCCATCATTAAAATGAGAGTCAAAGATTTTGATTGTAATGCTTTATGTGATCTTGGTGCAAGTATTTACGTTATGCCTAAAAAAGTCTATGATATGCTTGACTTGCCACCATTGAAAAATTGTTATCTGGATGTTAATCTCGCTGATAATGCTAAAAAGAAACCTTTGGGGAAAGTTGATAATGTTCATATTATGGTTAAAAATAAACTTTTCCCCGTTGATTTTGTTGTCTTGGATATTGAATGCAATGCATCTTGCCCCATTATATTGGGAAGATCTTTTCTTCGAACCGTTGGTGCTACTATTGATATGAAGGAAGGTAATATTAAATATCAATTTCCTCTCAAGAAAGGTATGGAACACTTCCCTAGAAAGAGAATGAAGTTACCTTATGATTCTATCATTAGAACAAATTATGATGTTGATGCTTCGTCTCTCGATGTTACTTGAGATACACTTTCTGCGCCTAGCTGAAAGGCGTTAAAGAAAAGCGCTTATGGGAGACAACCCATGTTTTTACTCCAGTATTTTTGTTTTATATTTGTGTCTTGGAAGTTGTTTACTACTGTAGCAACCTCTCCTTATCTTAGTTTTAAGTTTTGTTGTGCCCAGTAAAGTCTTTGATAGAAAAGTAAGTACTAGATTTGGATTACTGCGCAGTTCCAGATTTCTTTGCTGTCACGAATCTGGGTCTATCTCCCTGTAGGTAGCTCAGAAAATTAAGCCAATTTACGAGCATGATCCTTAGATATGTATGCAACTTTCATTCAATTTGACCATTTTCGTTTGAGCAAGTCTGATGGCCTAATAAAATCCATCTTTACGGACTGTTCTGTTTTGACAGATTCTGTCTTTTATTTCGCATTGCCTCTTTTGCTATGTTGGATGAATTTCTTTGATCCACTAATGTCCAAGTAGCTTTATGCAATGTCCAGAAGTGTTAAGAATGATTGTGTCACCTCTGAACATGTGAATTTTTATTATGCACTAACCCTCTAATGAGTTGTTTCGAGTTTGGTGTGGAGGAAGTTTTCAAGGATCAAGAGAGGAGTATGATGCAATATGATCAAGGAGAGTGAAAGCTCTAAGCTTGGGGATGCCCCGGTGGTTCACCCCTGCATATTATAAGAAGACTCAAGCGTCTAAGCTTGGGGATGCCCAAGGCATCCCCTTCTTCATCGACAACATTATCAGGTTCCTCCCCTGAAACTATATTTTTATTCCATCACATCTTATGCACTTTGCTTGGAGCGTCGGTTTGTTTTTGTTTTTTGTTTTGTTTGAATAAAATGGATCCTAGCATTCACTTTGTGGGAGAGAGACACGCTCCGCTGTAGCATATGGACAAGTATGTCCTTAGGCTCTACTCATAGTATTCATGGCGAAGTTTCTTCTTCGTTAAATTGTTATATGGTTGGAATTGGAAAATGATACATGTAGTAACTCTAAAATGTCTTGGATAATGTGATACTTGGCAATTGTTGTGCTCATGTTTAAGCTCTTGCATCATATGCTTTGCACCCATTAATGAAGAAACACTTAGAGCTTGCTAATTTGGTTTGCATATTTGGTTTCTCTAGAGTCTAGATAACATCTAGTATTGAGTTTTGAACAACAAGGAAGACGGTATGGAGTCCTATAATGTTTACCATATGTCTTTTATGTGAGTTTTGCTGTACCGTTCATCCTTGTGTTTGTTTCAAATAACCTTGCTAGCCTAAACCTTGTATCGAGAGGGAATACTTCTCATGCATCCAAAATACTTGAGCCAACCACTATGCCATTTGTGTCCACCATACCTACCTACTACATGGTATTTATCCGCCATTCCAAAGTAAATTGCTTGAGTGCTACCTTTAAAATTCCATCATTCGCCTTTGCAATATATAGCTCATGGGACAAATAGCTTAAAAACTATTGTGGTATTGAATATGTACTTATGCATTTTATCTCTTATTAAGTTGCTTGTTGTGCGATAACCATGCTTCTGGGACGCCATCAACTATTCTTTGTTGGATATCATGTGAGTTGCTATGCATGTCCGTCTTGTCTGAAGTAAGAGAGATCTACCACCTTTATGGTTGGAGCATGTATATTGTTAGAGAAGAACATTGGGCCGCTAACTAAAGCCATGAATCATTGTGGAAGTTTCAGTTTGGACACATATCCTCAATCTCATATGAGAATAATAATTGTTGCCACATGCTTATGCATTTAAGAGGAGTCCATTATCTGTTGTCCATGTTGTCCCGGTATGGATGTCTAAGTTGAGAATAATCAAAAGCGAAAAATCCAAAATGCGAGCTTTCTCCTTAGACCTTTGTACAGGCGGCATGGAGGTACCCCATTGTGACACTTGGTCAAAACATGTGCATTGCAAAGATCCGGTAGTCCAAGTTAATTAGGACAAGGTGCGGGCACTATTAGTATACTATGCATGAGGCTTGCAACTTGTAAGATATAATGTACATAACTCATATGCTTTATTACTACCGTTGACAAAATTGTTTCATGTTTTCAAAATATAAGCTCTAGCACAAATATAGAAATCGATGCTTTCCTCTTTGAAGGACCATTCTTTTTTACTTTTATGTTGAGTCAGTTCACCTATCTCTCTCCACCCCAAGAAGCAAACACTTGTGTGAACTGTGCATTGATTCCTACATACTTGCATATTGTACTTTTTATATTACTCTATGTTGACAATTATCCATGAGATATACATGTTACAAGTTGAAAGCAACCGCTGAAACTTAATCTTCCTTTGTGTTGCTTCAATACCTTTACCTTGATTTATTGCTTTATGAGTTATCTCTTATGCAAGACTTATTA
Organism: Lolium rigidum; assembly: GCF_022539505.1. Lineage (NCBI taxonomy): Eukaryota > Viridiplantae > Streptophyta > Magnoliopsida > Poales > Poaceae > Lolium > Lolium rigidum. The sequence continues at coordinate 246,246,146 of NC_061508.1, read as the reverse complement.
ATACTTGTCTTGAAGTACTATTCATGAAAAGTCTTTGTTATATGATTCACTTGTTTACTCATGTCATTACCATTGTTTTGATCGCTGCATTCACTACATATGTTTACAAATAGTATGATCAAGGTTATGATGGCATATCACTTCAGAAATTATCTTTGTTATCGTTTTACCTGCTCGGGACGAGCAGAACTAAGCTTAGGGATGCTGATACGTCTCCGACGTATCGATAATTTCTTATGTTCTATGCCATATTATTGATGATACCTACATGTTTTATGCACACTTTATGTCATATTCGTGCATTTTCCGGAACTAACCTATTAACAAGATGCCGAAGTGCTAGTTCCTGTTTTCTCGCTGTTTTTGGTTTCAGAAATCCTAGTAACGAAATATTCTCGGAATTGGACGAAACAAAGACCCAGGGGCCTATTTTTCCACGGAGCTTCCGAAGACCGAAGAACATACGAAGTGGGGCCACGAGGTGGCGACACCACAAGGCGGCGCGGCCCGGGGGGCCGCGCCGCCCTATGGTGTGGCCCCTCGTCTGGCCCCCGACTCTGCCCTTCCGCCTACTTAAAGCCTCCGTCGCGAAACCCCTGATGCGGAAAAACCACGATACGGAAAACCTTCCAGAGACGTCGCCGCCGCCGATCCCATCTCGGGGGATTCTGGAGATCTCCTCCGGCACCCTGCCGGAGAGGGGATTCATCTCCCGGAGGACTCTACACCGCCATGGTCGCCTCCGGAGTGATGAGTGAGTAGTTCACCCCTGGACTATGGGTCCATAGCAGTAGCTAGATGGTTGTCTTCTCCTCATTGTGCTTCATTGTCGGATCTTGTGAGCTGCCTAACATGATCAAGATCATCTATCTGTAATTCTATATGTTGTGTTTGTCGGGATCCGATGGATAGAGAATACCATGTCATGTTAATTATCAAGTTATTACATATGTGTTGTTTATGATCTTGCATGCTCTCCGTTATTAGTAGAGGCTCGGCCAAGTTGATGCTAGTAACTCCAAGAGGGAGTATTTATGCTCGATAGTGGGTTCATGCCTGCATTGACACACGGGGGAGTGACAGAAACCCCTAAGGTTGTGTTGTGCTGTTGCCACTAGGGATAAAACATTGGCGCTATGTCCGAGGATGTAGTTGTTGATTACATTACGCACCATACTTAATGCAATCGTCTGTTGTTAGCAACTTAATACTGGGAAGGGGTTCGGATGATAACCTCGAAGGTGGACTTTTTAGGCATAGATGCAGTTGGATGGCGGTCTATGTACTTTGTCGTAATGCCCAATTAAATCTCACTATACTTATCATGTCATGTATGTGCATTGTTATGCCCTCTCTATTTGTCAATTGCCCGACTGTAATTTGTTCACCCAACATGCTTTTATCTTATGGGAGAGACACCTCTAGTGAACTCGTGGACCCCGGTCCATTCTTTAATACTGAAATACAAATCTGCTTGCAATACTTGTTTTACTATTTTCTCCGCAAACAATCATCTTCCACATAATACGGTTAATCCTTTGTTACGGCAAGCCGGTGAGATTGACAACCTCACTGTTTCGTTGGGGCAAAGTACTTTGGTTGTGTTGTGCGGGTTCCACGTTGGCGCCGGAATCCCCGGTGTTGCGCCGCACTACATCCCGCCGCCATCAACCTTCAACGTGCTTCTTGGCTCCTCCTGGTTCGATAAACCTTGGTTTCTTTCTGAGGGAAAACTTGCTGCTGTGCGCATCATACCTTCCTCTTGGGGTTGCCCAACGAATGTGTGAAATACACGCCATCAGCGAGCAACGTAGTTATCTTAGACATGTTAGGGTTAGCATTGTTCTTCGTATAATATGCTATCGTAGTGCGACCCTTGCATGTCTAGCCGCCCTTACGCCTATCTTAGGTGTAGGGGCGGCACTCCGCTTGATCACTATTTAGTAGATTCGATCCGTTACGGTTGCTCCTTGATTCTTCAAGGATTAGTTTAACATCTGCAATAGTTAGGCCTTACAAAGGGTTGGAGGATCCAGCGGCGTGTAGGGTGTAGTTTGCTAGCCCTAGACAGGACGTTCGAGGATCAACCTCGTGTTGGTTTTTAGGCCCTGTCTAGGATCGGCTTACGATCACCGTACGCGAGCGCGAGGCCCAATCGTGAGTAGGATGATCCGATTATGCGGTGAAAACCCTAAATCGTCGTAGATCGGATTAGCTTTATCTTGATCAAGCAGGACCACCATATATTCGGACACCTTGTACGAATCATGGGTGGATCGGCTCTTTGAGCCGATTCACAGGATAACTTGAGAGCCGATCGAGGCTCGTATTTAACGTTTACGTGTGTGCCCTGCAGGAAACTAAGCGAGGCATCATCCACACCTTCCCGACCAGGTATAGGTCGGGTGGCACGCCCTGCGACAGCATCGGGCGCGTGACCAGAAGGCTTTGCGGGCCGCCGCTCAGAGGGACTGGGGCCAGCCGCAACCCTAGTTGTTCCCGGCTCTCCTGTGTTGCCAGTCGTTGCCCGACGGTGGGTTTCTGACGCCAACACCTTCTTGACCATCTACTACAAATCCATCGGGCTGCTCCATATAAATTTCCTCTTCAAGCTCTCCATTTAGGAAAGCAGTCTTAACATCCATTTGATGAACGAGAAGACCATGTGAGGCAGCCAAGGAAAGTAGTACTCGAATAGTGGTCAGTCGAGCTACAGGTGAGTAGGTATCAAAGAAGTCTTCGCCTTCTTTCTGAGTATAACCCTTGGCCACAAGTCGTGCCTTGTACTTTTCAATAGTACCATCGGGTCTAAGCTTTTTCTTGAACACCCACTTGCATCCTACAGGTTTGCACCCATAAGGACGATCAGTAACCTCCCAAGTTCCATTAGCTAAGATGGAATCCATCTCGCTACGGACAGCTTCCTTCCAGTAGTCAGCATCCTGAGATGTATAGGCTTCTGAAATAGAAGTGGGAGTATCATCCACGAGGTACACAATGAAATCATGACCAAAAGACTTTGCAGTCCTCTGTCTCTTGCTCCTCTTCGGAGCTTCATTGTCATCCTCCACAGGATTATCAAAGTGTTCTATAGCCATGGTAGGTTCAGGAAATAATTCCTGAGTAGATGAACTGGGCATCTCCTGAATTGATGAGCTAGATGTTTCTTTCATAGGAAAGATGTCCTCAAAGAAATTCGCATCATTCGACTCCATAATTGTACCAACATGCATGTCGGATACCTCAGATTTTACTATCAAAAATCTGTAGGCAATGCTATGAAATTCATATCCCAGAAGAACACAATCCACGGTTTTTGGTCCAAGCTTGCGCTTCTTGGGTATCGGCACATTTACTTTCGTCATACAACCCCAAGTTCGTAGGTAAGAGAGTTTCAGCCTTTTCCTTTCCCATTCCTGAAACGGGGTAATGGTTTTGTTCTTTGTGGGGTGATGTCTACGGGTGCTTCTATTCTTGTAGACAGTGTTGGGCCTCCAAGAGCAGAGGTTTGTAGAACAGCAGCAAGTTTCCCTTAAGTGGATCACCCAAGGTTTATCGAACTCAGGGAGGAAGAGGTCAAAGATATCCCTCTCAAGCAACCCTGCGATCACAATGCAAGAAGTCTCTTGTGTCCCCAACACACCTAATAGGTGCACTAGTTCGGCGAAGAGATAGTGAGATGCAAGTAATATGGATGAGTATGAGTGGTAATAGCAATCTGAATAAAATATGGCAGCGAGTAAACATGCAACAAAACAAGTAAACAAATGGAGATTCGATGCTTGGAAGCAAGGCCTAGGGATCCCGCTTTCACTAGTGGACACTCTCAACAATGATCACATAATAGGACTACTCTACACCCTCTTGTTGGATGATGAACACCACTAACTGTCTAGGATTACACGAACCCTCAATGCCGGAGTTAACAAGCTCCACAATATTCAATGTTCATATTTAAATAACCTTAGAGTGCAAGATAGATCAACACAATCACACCAAGAACTAACATAGCATGCACACTGTCACCATCACACTATGAAGGAGGCATAGATCACATCAATACTTATCATAGCAATAGTTAACTTCATAATCTACAAGAGATTACAATCATAACCCACGCCAAGTACTACATGATGCACACACTATCACCATTACACCGTGTAGGAGGAATAGACTACTTTAATAACATCACTAGAGTAGCACATAGATGATATTCAACTAGATCACATAAAGAGAGAGATGAACCACATAGCTACAGCGGAGCTCTCAGCCCGGGGGTGAATTACTCCTCCTCATCATGGAGACAGCGATGGCGGTGAAGATGGCGGTGGAGACGGCGGTGGAGATGACTCCGGGGGCAATTCCCCGTCCCGGCAGGGTGCTGGAACAGAGACTTCTGTCCCCCGAATTGGAGTTTCGCGATGGCGGCGGCTCTGGATGGTTTTCTCTGGTTTCGTCGAACGTGTCGAGGTTTTAGGTCAGGGACGACTAAATAGGCGAAGAGGCGGAGTCGGAGGGGCCACGGGGTGCCCACACACTAGGGCCCCCCCCCCTTGGGCCGCGCCGCCCTGTGGGGTGGGCTCCCCTGGCTCCCCTCTGGCCTTTCTCCGGTGCTCTGGAAGCTTCCGGGAATTTTAAGATCTTCGGTGTTGATTTCGTCCGATTCCGAAAATATTTCCTTACTAGGATTTCTGAAACAAAAAACAGCAGAAAACAACAACTGGCCTTTCGGCACCTCGTCAATAGGTTAGTTCCAGAAAACGCATCAAAACGATGTAAAGTGTGTATAAAACATGTAAGTATCATCAATAATGTGGCATGGAACATAAGAAATTATCGATACGTCGGAGACATATCATGGGGACACGGTTTAGGACATGACATGCAGTCAATATCGCCTCCCCCCACCATGCCTTGGATACACCCGATGTATCTAACATGGCGTTAACCAAATCAGTTAGAGTATGGTTCTTTCTTTCGGCCACCCCATTTGACTGAGGTGAGTAGGGAGGCGTCCTCTCATGGATAATACCATGTTCCGCACAAAAGGAATCAAACTCGTTGGAAAAATACTCTCCACCACGATCAGACCTTAACCGCTTGATCTTTCCATCAAGTTGGTTTTCTGCTTCAGCTTTAAAGATTTTGAAGTGACTAAGAGCTTCATCTTTAGATTTCAGGAGGTACACATAACAATATCGAGTAGAGTCATCAATTAAAGTCATGAAGTATCTTTTCCCTCCTTTTGTCAATTCACCATTCATTTCACAACGATCCGAAGTATAAGTTCCAGCAGTGCCAAGTCTCTTGCCTCCGCAGTCTTGTGAGACTTACGTGGTTGCTTAGCTTGCACACATACTTGGCACTTGGATTTCTTGACAATAGCAAATTTCGGAATTATATTCATATTCGCTAGCCGCGTCATGCACCCAAAATTAATATGACAAAGTCGTGAATGCCAAATATCGGACTCACTATCATTGCAAACATGATTAATAATTTGAGTACATAAGTCTGACAGAGATAAGCGGAACAAGCCTCCGCACACATAACCTTTTCCAACAAATTGTTCACACTTGGAAATTACAACTTTATTGGACTCAAAAACCAACTTAAAACCATCTCGACATAAAAGCGATCCGCTAACGAGATTCTTATTAATTGATGGAACGTGCTGCACATTCTTCAGCTGCATGGTCTTTCCTGAAGTAAACTTTAGATCCACCGTACCAACACCACGAACAGAAGCACGTGAGCCGTTTCCCATCAGCACGGAGCAAGTCCTTGCGACCTGATAAGAAGAAAACATAGAGACATCACAGCATACATGTGTATTGGCTCCGGTGTCTATCCACCAATCAGGAGAATTACATACTGAAAGGACAGTAGGAGAAGTACCGTACCCAACGTCCTTCATCTCAGTATCAACACCAATAACAACATTTGCGGACTTGCCTGCTTGTTCTCACGCCGATCATGGCGTTCGGGCAATCAGGAGCCCAATGTCCGGGAGCGCCACAAACATGGCAGTTCCCTTTCTTCTTATAAGGAGTCTTCCTCTTGAAGTTGGTTGAGTTGGAGTCTTTGTTCTTCACGTCAAACTTGCCTTTTCCATTGTTCTTATTCTTAGACTTGTGAGATTGGAAGTTCTTCTTCTGTACCACATTGGCACTAGAACCTCCCTCAAAACTATGAGCGCGTGTGTCCTTTGCTCTCGCCTTCTCTTCCACATGAAGCGAGCCAATGAGATCCGAAACGGAAAACTCTTGTCTCTTATGTTTCAGAGAAGTAGCAAAGTTCCTCCACGAGGGAGGAAGCTTGGCAATAATGCCACCGGCCACAAATTTGTCCGGTAAGGTACACTTAAACTGCTCGAGTTCTTTGGCAAGTGACTGAATCTCATGAGCCTGCTCAACCACGGAGCGCTCATCAGTCATCCTGTAGTCATAGTATTGCTCCGTGATATACAATTCAGTGCCAGCGTCCGAGACCCCAAATTTGGCCTCGAGCGCATCCCACACATCTTTACCATGGTCAAAAGCCATGTACGGGTCAACAATGTTGTCCCCAAGAATGCTGAACAAGGCCGCCTTAAACATGGCGTCAACCTTCTCAAACTTTTCCTGCTCCTCTGCAGAGAGAGGCCCCTCTGGTCTAGCATCTGTGGCGCTAAAACAGCCTAGGTTTGTAAACCATAGAACTGCCTTTGTGCGCCACCTCTTGTAATGCATACCATCAAAGAGGGGAGGTCGAGTAGCGGCAGCAACGTTGCTTGAATTGATTTTCCTAAAATCAGGTTTTTGGATTGTTGAGTATATAAGCAAATATCCATATGAAATAATCCGTACAAGTAAACGATAAATCATGACTACGAAAATAACAAATAAACTAATCATGAAGACTAGTAAGGTAGATGAACAGATCACATCTAAACAAGATAAACTGATCGCATCTACCACACAAACTAGAAGAAGAAGCTCTAACAGAAACTGAAAGAGAGACGACAAGATCACATACTTTGCAACAGCGTTGTTGTCGCCCATGTTGAGGTTGCCGAAGAAGTCGCTGAGGTCCGGGAAGAAGTTGTCGGTGGGGAGGAACTCGTCGTCCGATGACGACGTCGTGATGCCAGTAGTCGCGCCGGAGCGCTCCCCAAAAACCTGATTGCCCCTCACCTGTACAGGTTCACGAGAGGCAGGGTTCCGGAGGCCTACTGTCCCGGCAGTCGGTGCACGCCTACGAATGGGATGAGGAAGACGAAGGCGGCGGCGCAATGAACTGGAAACAGGTAGTCGGGTATGCGTCTAGTCACGGCTAGGGTTGCCGTCCGCGCTTATATAGTGCGGTTCGGGAAGGTCATGGGACGCAGCCCACGTCCGAGTCGGCACAGCCACGATCCAGAAAAACCGGAAGGCAAAACAGCTGAGTAACGCGTCTGTTAATGACTCAAAATTGATTACACAATTAATTTCCCAAACAGCAAAAAGATAAGCTCGGCTCGGAAAGATTCCTGCAACCCGCGGCACGTCGTGACGTGTCGTGACGAGGCGAGGCGGGCGGCGGAGGAGGAGGAGGAGTGCGCGAGGGCTCTCTCTCTTCTCACTCACTTACTAGGACTAGAACAGCCCACCTTATATACCACTCCAACTCTCTTCCAACTAGCAATGTGGGACTAAACTTCAGCTCCCACTAGTGCTGCCACTGATTTTTGGAATGGGCCATGTGAGTTTCAGAATTTGATAATGGGCCAAAGGCCAAATGCCCAAAATTCCAGCAATATCTGCTTGCCCTGGCCGGTCTCGCCATGAAAAATTCCCACTTGTGTGATCTGGAAGGTCAACTCTCTCTCCCCCCCTCTCCCTCTCTCTCTCTCTCCCTCTCCCTCTCCCTCTCCCTCTCCCTCTCCCTCTCCCTCTCCCTCTCCCTCTCCCTCTCCCTCTCTCCCTCTCCCTCTCTCTCCCCCTCTCTCCCCCTCTCTCTCCCTCTCCCTCCCTCTCTCCCCCTCTCTCCCTCTCTCCCTCTCTCCCTCTCTCTCTCTCTCTCTCTCTCTCTCTCTCTCTCTCTCTCTCTCTCTCTCTCTGCTGGACCGTTTGCTCAAAGGAAAACGCTTATCATCAGCCCACCGATCGGAGGGAAAAGATCGGTCGTGACTCATGACGCGCTCGCTTGCTTCACGGACCTGCCACACATCTTGCTACGGGTCCCACATCAACCTTATCCAGTCAAAGCATCTCCACCCCTCGTATTTTCATTCTCCTCCTCGTCTTCTTTGCAAGAACTAGATAGCAACACCAACGACTGCCGGCTTTCAGGGAACCGCCACCCTAGATCTCCTCTTCCACTTCTCTATCCTTTTGTTCTTTCCAACGCCACTTGAGAGGCCACCGTTTTAGGAATCACCGGTACCTAAATAAGATCCCCTTCCTCAACATCTCTCTCTCCAGTGGTGTCGCTGCGTCGTCGATGGAGACGCATGAAGTTGATGGGTTGCTGCTGCTAACTGCAGCGATCTGGTGCTTCAAGGGGCCAGCGTCAATCTTGGAAAGGAAATGCTCGATATTTGCTAATTTCTTTTTGTACAACTGTTGGTGCTTTTCTGCTGGATTTGTTTTGTTTTTATTTTAAAAGTTCAGATTTTGTGTTGTAAACATCCATCGATTTTGTGACAATCTTCTTCGAAACTTTAGCTATGAAACTTTGTTGTAATGCTACAAGTGACAAGTTTTTTCGTAAAACTTCAGAAATTATGTTGTTAACTGATACGTCTCCGACGTATCGATAATTTCTTGTGTTCCATGCCACATTATTGATGATATCTACATGTTTTATGCACACTTGATACGTCTCCGACGTATCGATAATTTCTTATGTTCCATGCCACATTATTGATGATTTCTACATGTTATATGCACACTTTATGTCATATTCGTGCATTTTCTGGAACTAACCTATTAACAAGATGCCGAAGTGCCAGTTCCTGTTTTCTGCTGTTTTTGGTTTCAGAAATCCTAGTAACGAAATATTCTCGGAATCGGACGAAATCAAGACCCAGGTTCCTATTTTCACCGGAAGCATCCAGAACACACGAGAGGGACCAGAGGGGGGCACTGGGCCCCCAGACCATAGGCCGGCGCGGCCCAGGCCCTGGCCGCGCCAGCCTATGGTGCCGCCGCCTCTTCGACCCTCTGACGCTGCCCTTCCGCCTATTTAAAGCCTCCGTCGAGAAAACCCCGAGACGAAGGACGAAACCCACGAAACCTTCCGAGCCGCCGCCATCGCGAAGCCAAGATCCGGGGGACAGGGAGTCTCTGTTCCGGCACCCTGCCGGAGCGGGGAAGTGCCCCGGAAGGCTTCTCCATCGACACCGCTGCCATCTCCACCGCCATCTTCATCACCGCTGCTGCTCCCATGAGGAGGGAGTAGTTCTCCATCGAGGCTCGGGGCTGTACCGGTAGCTATGTGGTTCATCTCTCTCCTATGTACTTCAATACAATAATCTCATGGGCTGCCTTACATGATTGAGATTCATATGATGATGCTTGTAATCTAGATGTCATTGTGCTAGTCAAGTGAGTTTTACTTATGTGATCTCCGGAGACTCCTTGTCCCACGTGTGTAAAGGTGACGAGTGTGTGCACCGTGTGGGTCTCTTAGGCTATATTTCATCGAATACTTACTCACCGTTATGAATGGCGTAGTGAAGTGCTTATTTATATCTCTTTATGATTGCAATGTGTTTTGTATCACAATTTATCTATGTGCTACTCTAGCAATGTTATTAAAGTAGTTTTATTCCTCCTACACGGTGTAATGGTGACAATGTGTGCATCCGTGTTAGTACTTGGCGTATGCTATGATCATGATCTCTTGTAGATTGTGAAGTTAACTATTGCTATGATAGTATTGATGTGATCTATTCCTCCTACATAGCGTGAATGTGACAGTGTGCATGTTGTGTTAGTACTTGGTTTAGTCGTGTTGATCTTTCTTGCACTCTAAGGTTATTTAAATATGAACATTGAATTGTGGAGCTTGTTAACTCCAGCATTGAGGGTTCGTGTAATCCTACGCAATGTGTTCATCATCCAACAAGAGTGTAGAGTATGCATTTATCTATTCTGTTATGTGATCAAAGTTGAGAGTGTCCACTAGTGAAAATCTATTCCCTAGGCCTTGTTCCTAAATACTGCTATCGCTGCTTGTTTACTGTTTTACTGTGTTACTACTGCTGCAATACTACCACCATCAACTACACGCCAGCAAGCTATTTTCTTGTGCCGTTGCTACTGCTTATTTATACCACCTGTATTTCACTATCTCTTCGCCGAACTAGTGCACCTATTAGGTGTGTTGGGGACACAAGAGACTTCTTGCTTTGTGGTTGCAGGGTTGCATGAGAGGGATATCTTTGACCTCTTCCTCCCTGAGATCGATAAACCTTGGGTGATCCACTTAAGGGAAACTTGCTGCTGTTCTACAAACCTCTGCTCTTGGAGGCCCAACATTGTCTACAAGAATAGAAGCACCCGTAGACATCAAGCACTTTTCTGGCGCCGTTGCTCGGGAGGAAAGGTAAAAAGGCACTCATACTCCGGTTCCGTGTAACGTGATTTTTTCGGCGCCATTGTGTTTGTGCTCGAAGCTATTTCCTTTAGATCCTGCAATTGCATCTTTTTGTTTCTTGTTTACACTAGTTTGGCATAATGGACAACAATGAGCTTCTTATTCTATTTCCTGGTTTAAAACATGGATTGTTTGATGCGAAAATTAAAAAACCTATGAAATCTTATTTGCATGCTGGTAGTAATATTAGTATGAACGCTTTGAACACCATTGTTGATAATGATATAGAAAGTTCTAAGCTTGGGGAAGCTGGTTTTCATGATCTTTTTAGTCCCCCAAGCATTGAGGAGAAAATTTTCTTTGATGATACTTTGCCTCCTATTTATGATGATTATAATGATAGTGGTCTTTTGGTGCCACCTACTATGGAGAGTAAATTTTGTTGTACTATGCCTCCTACACTTGATGAGAATAATAATGATAGCTACTTTGTTGAATTTGCTCCCACTATTACTAATAAAATTGATTATGCTTATGTGGAGAGTAATAATTTTATGCATGAGACTCATGATAAGAATGCTTTATGTGATAGTTATATTGTTGAGTTTTCTCATGATGCTACTGAAAGTTATTATGAGAGAGGAAAATATGGTTGTAGAAATTTTCATGTTACTAAAACACCTCTCTATATGCTGAAATTTTTGAAGCTACACTTGTTTTATCTTCCTATGCTTGTCACTTTGTTCTTCATGAATTCATTTGTGTACAAGATGCCTCTTCATAGGAAGCATGTTAGACTTAAATGTGTTTTGAATTTTCCTCTTGATGCTCTCTTTTGCTTCAAATACTATCTCTTGCGAGTGCATCATTAAAACTGCTGAGCCCATCTTAATGGCTATAAAGAAAGAACTTCTTGGGAGATAACCCATGTGTTATTTTGCTACAGTACTTTATTTTATATTTGAGTATTGGAAGTTGTTTACTACTGTAGCAACCTCTCCTTATCTTAGTTTTGTGTTTTGTTGTGCCAAGTAAAGTCTTTGATAGTAAAGTGAATACTAGATTTGGATTACTGCGCAGAAACAGATTTCCTTGCTGTCACGAATCTGGGTCTAATTCTCTGTAGGTAACTCAGAAAATTAAGCCAATTTACGTGAGTGATCCTCAGATATATACGCAACTTTCATTCAATTTGGGCATTTTCATTTGAGCAAGTCTGGTGCCCTAATAAAATCCATCTTTACGGACTGTTCTGTTTTGACAGATTCTGCCTTTTATTTCGCATTGCCTCTTTTGCTATGTTGGATGAATTTCTTTGATCCATTAATGTCCAGTAGCTTTATGCAATGTCCAGAAGTGTTAAGAATGATTGTGTCACCTCTGAACATGTGAGTTTTTGATTATGCACTAACCCTCTAATGAGTTTGTTTCGAGTTTGGTGTGGAGGAAGTTTTCAAGGGTCAAGAGAGGAGGATGATATACTATGATCAAGAAGAGTGAAAGCTCTAAGCTTGGGGATGCCCCGGTGGTTCACCCCTGCATATTTCAAGAAGAATCAAGCATCTAAGCTTGGGGATGCCCAAGGCATCCCCTTCTTCATCGACAAATTATCATGTTTCTTCTCTTGAAACTATATTTTTATTCGGCCAC
>NC_061508.1:246172415-246233833 GCF_022539505.1 Lolium rigidum | reverse complement strand
ACATCCCGCACGCTTAAGCGAAGCTCCGCCGGATTTCTCCACCACCACCGATACCACGCCGTCGTGCCGTCGGATTCAAGAGGAGCTACTACTTCCGCTGCCCGCTGGAACGGGGAGGTGGACGTCGTCTTCATCAACAACCGAACGTGTGACCGAGTACGGAGGTGCTGCCCGTTCGTGGCGCCGGAAGCGATCGTGATCAAGATCTTCTACGCGCTTTTGCAAGTGGCAAGTGAACGTCTACCGCAGCAACAAGAGCCTCATCTTGTAGGCTTTGGAATCTCTTCAAGGGTGAGACTCGATACCCCCTCGTTGCTACCGTCTTCTAGATTGCATCTTGGCTTGGATTGCGTGTTCGTGGTAGGAAATTTTTTGTTTTCTATGCAACGTTATCCTACAGCTATGTGGTTAATCTCTCTCCTATGTGCTTCAATACAATAATCTCATGAGCTGCCTTACATGATTGAGATTCATATGATGATGCTTGTAATCTAGATGTCATTATGCTAGTCAAGTGGGTTTTACTTATGTGATCTCCGGAGACTCCTTGTCCCACGTGTGTAAAGGTGACAGTGTGTGCACCGTGTGGGTCTCTTAGGCTATATTTCACGAGAATACTTATTCACTGTTATGAATGGCGTAGTGAAGTGCTTATTTATATCTCTTTATGATTGCAATGTGTTTTGTATCACAATTTATCTATGTGCTACTCTAGTGATGTTATTAAAGTAGTTTTATTCCTCCCGCACGGTGTAATGGTCACGAGTGTGTGCATCCGTGTTAGTACTTGGCGTAGGCTATGATTATGATCTCTTGTAGATTATGAAGTTAACTATTGCTATGATGGTATTGATGAGATCTATTCCTCCTACATAGTGTGAAGGTGACAGGTGTGCATGCTGTGTTAGTACTTGGTTTAGTCGTGTTGATCTTTCATGCACTCTAAGGTTATTTAAATATGAACATTGAATTGTGGAGCTTGTTAACTCCGGCATTGAGGGTTCGTGTAATCCTACGCAATGTGTTCATCATCCAACAAGAGAGTGTAGAGTATGCATTTATCTATTCTGTTATGTGATCAATGTTGAGAGTGTCCACTAGTGAAAGTGTAATCCCTAGGCCTTGTTCCTAAATACTGCTATCGCTGCTTCTTTACTGTTTTAGTGCGTTACTACTGCTACCATATTACCACCATCAACTACACGCCGACAAGCTATTTTCACGCGCCAGTTACTACTGCTCATATTCATTCATACCACCTCGTATTTCACTATCTCTTCGCCGAACTAGTGCACCTATTAGGTGTGTTGGGGACACAAGAGACTTCTTGCTTTGTGGTTGCAGTGGTTGCATGAGAGGGATATCTTTGACCTCTTCCTCCCTGAGTTCGATAAACCTTGGGTGATCCACTTAAGGGAAAACTACTGCTGTTCTACAAACCTCTGCTCTTGGAGGCCCAACACTGTCTACAAGAATAGAAGCACCCGTAGACATCATTAACACCCAACGATTTTGTGTCAATCATATTTGTTTTCTTTTCTATGAAATCCCATTGCAATGCTACAAGTGCCATTTCTATTGTAAAAGTTCAAAAATTATGTTGTAAACATCCAACAATTTTGGGTCAATATTTTTTGATATGAAAGTTTTGCTGCAATGCTACAAGTGTTGGTTTGTGAGTATTAGGCTTGTAAAATTACAGAAACTATACAACCTATTTTTCCGATCTCTTGGTTGTTGCTTTGTGAGTTTTGGTTCTCATACACGGAGCGGGTGTCTCTTTCACTCAGAGGAACATAAGGTTAGGAAAGTGGCTTTTCTTGGTTCCACCCACGTGGGAAAGCAACGTCTTGGAAAGCTTGCTTCTTCACGAGGTCAACCTATGGTCGCTCAGGTACATCTGACGGTGGGGTGTGACCGATTTCCCCCCAAAATCGGTTACCCTACGCCTAGCTCAGGCCTTGATCGAATCAAGAATCGTAGGTCATTCGCTGCTTCCGACCCCGACATATCAATCTGCACCGACAGTTGCACCATCTCATTCACCGAGAGCACATCCCCTTCTCCGACCTGCACCGATAGATGCCAGCGCTAGCAGCACGCTTCCCTGGCGACACCAGCATGACCGCAGCTCCTCCACCGTCAGTGTTCGGCACCAACACGACTGGTGATTGAACTTCTCACGACCAGTGGTAATGACACGATTGGTGTCCGATCTTTTGCGTGCTCATCTCACCAGCACCGGCGTCGCCCCTATCCCCAAGGTTAAGCCACACGGGATTCGACCAAGGACCCGATAACTTTTTTACTTTTATATTCAGGAACCTGATTGCTTTTTTTGTTTTCCTACTCATGGCTCTCACTGCTGCGATGTAATAGCTTCTCAAATAAATACACATGATTCTATTATTGTGCAAATGGTCTAATAAACATAATTGGTATGGTGTCCTCACCATATCAAATGGAAGGTAACTATATGTTTGGCATGTCTCAAGTCACATAGGGTACCAAATAAGATCTTAACTCTTCGTCGGTGTTGTTATAGATTTGGCTCTTTTGATCTACGGTTCTCATCATTGATATTGATTGTTGCTCTGTTGCATTGGTCCTTCCGGGGCTTAGCATGACGACTTTCTATCTGGCTGCTACAACAAGCTCTATTTCGACAAGCTTTACCCTGCTCCGGTGATGGAGGAGCGAGGACAGCGGCGCGCCTGAAAGGACGAGATGTCGCCTAGAGGGCGGCGGGGGAGGAGGCTAAATAGGCGTTTTAAAAAGTATTACGGATTTGGCTTGTAAGAATACAGAATTAAACTAAGGTTTATTTTACAAGCACAAAACCTAAATATGCTAGGCTCAACTAAGTGCAACACAACAACTTAGGTAAGCAAGATAGGCACAAGTGATAGCAAGATATAAGTACTTCAAGCACAATTGCTATCACATGGAAAGTTAACTCGGTATAGACATAACCGAGACATGCAGAGAGGAAGATGTATTTCCACGTTCGCACACACACAAGGTGAGGTACGTCACATTGGAGAGATGTATGCTACCACGAAGGCTCACCATCTTCGCCAAGCCAATACCGCGAAGGACAAAGGCCTTTCCTTTATGGTTAGTTTTTTTCCTCCACTCCGGAGATGGCAAGCTCCACAACCACTTCACAAGCTCCAAGAAGGAGAAGCCTGGCTCTCTTCACAATCTTCCACGAAGAGTTCACCGGAGCACGAATCGCCAAGTCAACTAGGAGGTCATCCCTCCAAGAGTAACAAGCTCACGTTCTCTCACTCGAACTAATCGTAATGGAGAGCTCAACACTTATGCAAAGATGCAAAAGCAAGAACACCAAAGGGGGTCAAATCCTTCACACTCCAATTCCACCAAAGCAACAAATGCCATGGAGGAACTAGAGAGGAAGAACAAAGGAGGAAATAAAAAAATGACTCCAAGATCTAGATCCCAAGAGTTCTCCTCATTTAGAGAAGGAATTGATTGGTGGAGATTGTAGATCTAGATCACCTCTTTCAAATCCCTCAAGAAGATGCAAGAATCATGGGCGGGATAGAGAGGAAGCAAGATTTTGAGGTTCAGCAATGGAGTAGGGAGAGAGAGAGCAAAAATAGAATGGTTGACCTTACCTCCTTAAGGAAGAAGTAGGGATATAAATAGTCCAAGGAAAAAACTAGCCATTTTAGGGCAGTGTCGCGCAACCCGACGTACAGCTCGGCAGGGCCGGGCTAGGGGCCGGGTCACCCAGCAGCAGCACCCTGTGGGGCGGGCGAGAGGCTGACCTACCCGGTAGCAGCACCCGGCGGGTTGGGCCAGAGGCCGGGCTGGCCAGGTGACTGGGCCACTCGGTGCCACACCTGGCAGGCTGGGCAAGGTGCCGACCTACCTGGCAGCAACACTCGGCCATGTCAGGCCCTATGCCGGATTGCTCGACTTCGCTCAAACAACCATTTTTCTCAGAGAACTAAAAAGCTCTTCTCGCGTAGTTTCCAAACACCAATTGAGATAAAACCAATTTTGTTGGAAATATTCAGACTCCTCACAGAAAGTAATTTTTAGATGATTTTAGAGAGGGAGCCTCCCAACGTCAAGAAACGGTAAAGACGCCCAAACTCGAAAACACAATAAAAGATGCATACGGATTCCGTTTTCGATGAACTTGGACTTGTTGAAAAGCTAGCAACAGACTAAAGAACCTCACACAGAGAAACACAAAGAAGCACCAAGAATATAAGGATGAAAATGATGCAAAGGATTGAGCTCCCTATGACGATGCAATCAAGTTACTCAACTGAAATCCCCTCTTGAGAGTGCGGCTATCTATCCTATAACCCAGTCTCCCAATAACTACCTTGAGACCGGTAAAAGGAAAACCTAGCAATGCCTTACCTTTGCCTTGCGCATCCCGCTTGATCTTGATGACAACGCTTCAAGCTCCCTCAAGCCGGAATGCCTCACTTGATCATTTTTGCTTTGTGAAGACTCACAATTGCTCCCCCATGCACCATGGTGGATAACATCATTGAGGCACATATTCACATGTCCATTATCACCAAATGGACCGCAAACTTCAAGCATGATATCTTCGATATGCTGATCTTGAATTTGCCCTTCTCAATCTTGATGACATGCAAAACTTGATGCCATCCTCTCCTGAGCTATATGAGATCATATTCTTGATGCATACCCATAGACAACACAAATGCACATATATAGTGGGTTAGCTCATGAAGCATAATTGACAAGTCTTACCACGCACACGATCATATGATCCAAAGTGGTACAATCTTTATGCTCCATGTGTTGACCAACTTGAATTCAATCTTCACTCTTTGTATTGGTCAACATTGTATCTCTTCATGCTCTATCATAATATTTTGATCACTCATCAGTTAACACATAAGCTAGAACATGACAAACTTGAGTTCCACAAAAGAACTCCATCTTCATTTCTTCTCCTTGATCATGTCATATTCTTCTCTTCAAATCGATGATCTTGATGTCAATACCAAAGGTATACCATTATATTCATGGCAACCACACTTGAATCCAACATATGGACTTCAAAAAATACCTATGGAATATTCCTTCATATAAACACAATGAAAATATTAGTCCATAGAGGATGTCATTAATTACCAAGAACACACTTAGGGGCAATGTACCCTTACAGTGCCCCGGCTTGCCCCGGTGCTCATAGTCTTCGCTAGGTGGTTCAAAGACCTATTTGTAATTTTTATTATCTTCAGCATTCTTTGTACTGCCTTTGATGATGATTAATAGATAGGCGGTCTTTTTTCGCAAAAAACAAATATCGCTAATATGTAGCGAACAACTCAACATAGCTAGATTTAGCATGTATGAGGCGAGATAGGTCACACATGGCTACCAAATACCCTTATAAGACCGATGTTTGAGAAATGTGTGAATTTTTGCGATCTCGTTGGAGACACAGAATAAAACCGTACTTGATATTTCGTGCAGGATCTTCGGCTACTTTTGGCATTAGATCGTATTTTGTCCATCTCCAAAATTTCTGGATTTTGTGATAGTGTAGTATTTTTTTTAAATGGACGCAAAAGCTTTGCCTCGTCTATCCAAGATAAGAGAACCCAAGCATGGCTAGGATCGGTACCTAATGTTCTTTGATACCGTATCGATCGGGGTTGTAATTATGACTATTAACTAATTAATACAATCTTGTTTGGCCTGCAGAAAAAACCCTACTTGATATCTTTTGCATATGAATTTTGTGTTTTGCTCAAGACTCCCCATCGACCGAAACGATACCAACATAGAAGCTGGGAGATCTGTAAACTGCGGTCAAGAACAAAGGTATAGTAAGAACAAAAGACAAGCATAAGCAAAATGTGTACAAAAACTTATGTGTGGCATGTGTGGAAATTAGTACCAACCATGCGGCTAGCCATGCGTGCGTGAGCCGATCCCGCCACAACAGTTGGATATTTTGGGAATATGCCTTCCTTGTGATAGAGACCTCTTCCTTGTTCCTTTCTCTTTTGATTGAAGGACTGTTGCTCGTCCGACGCAGTTGTTGGAGGATGGATGGAAAGCTCCTACAAGTGGGCAATGCGTCCATGCGGTTTTGATTGTTGGCTTGCAAGAGACGGCATAAAGATGCGTATCATATTGCTGTCACCGGGCTAGCTATGTTACGTCTAGGCAAATTAAATTAGCTGGCTTAGCTCACTTATGTAAAAGTGGAGAGTAGGGACTGCATGAGAAGGAGCTATCTCGTTAGCTGTGCTAAGTGAGGTTAGGTTGGATTGTGGTCAGTCTTTGCTGAATCAATTAAGGTCCCCTCATGTTGTATATATAGTTAGGTTCATTATGTAGTATATCTATCATGTTGGGTATCTATATACATGTACTATTAACCAGTTTTCTGAGAGCATTGAAGTGGTATACTCATCTACTAGTCTCCAAGAACAAGACTAGTCGTCAAATTTAAACTAATCAAACAAGGTATGAATCAAAATTGGTTCGAGAATTGGTAAACTTGGATACATCACTACACGCTTCTCTTCGCTTTTCTTCTCATCTATTCCCTTCATTCCATAAAAATTGTATAAGATTTGTCTAAATTTACATATACTTACGGAAGTGATGTTTTGGCACATGGGAGCGTATGCTCCCTTTATTTTGAAATACATGTTAGACATATTTTAAAATGTAAAAAAAATAAAAAAAAATCGCACGTACATCTTCATGTGCTACGCACTCACAAAGTCGTTTCATGAAAAATCGACATGTCATGTGGCGTGTGTAAAAAAGACAAAATTCGGTGCTGAAAACAAAGACTTATCGCAAGATAAATTTTCTCTTTTTCGCTTAGACTACAAAAAATATTGTTTTTTCGTGAAACTTGACGAATACACATATATTATGGAGATGTACATGTAAATTTTTTTGTAAAATTTTTTTAACACTTGAAAATATATTTTTATGGTAGAGGGATCATACGTACGCACCCAGGAGCCGAATTGAGTTTCTGTATACTTAGATACTAAATAACATTAACATATAGATACATCTAAATTTTAACCAATCTTAAATAAAATTTGTGGGAGAGAGTACATGTTTCTTCCTAATTGACGTTGTGCAACTAATGGATAGGTACATGACTGCTGGATGCTCACACATACATTTTACACAAGAGAGTACGACAGCAGACGGCAGTATGATGCATACTACATAATTCACAGAAAACCAACAAAGAATCAGCTCAACCAAGACTGTTTTTTTAGATGGTGTGACTAAGGGTATGTACATTCGTTTAGACAGTTGGTGCTTGCAATACTACTACATGTCATCTATAGAAAATAATATAGGGAGTGTATACAATTGTATGTCTATAAGTTATCTATTTTTAGCCATAGCTATATATGAGTATAAATTATAAACACCCTTCATACAACAACAAAAATAATGTCTGTATAAAGTCTACAGACAGCCTCATTCTCTCTTTATTATGTTTTCTCCACATCACCAAAATCACCTAAAACTGACCTCTTACAGACAGCTAAATCATCACCAACCAACAAACTAGCTAGCAAGGTAGTCGTCTCCCACTCAGCGGCACCACACACCAGGAACGAGGGAAGTACAACAAAATCCATGGTGTCCAGGGGCGTACCCAGGTTGTGCTACCAGGTGTTACAGGACACCGGGTAAACTTTCATTTCTTTGCTAAATTATATCAGTGATAATCATGTGTGACTCATAAGAGGACACCGGGTTGGTTTTACTCTAGGTCCGCCTCTGATGGTGTCTCATTTTGCACGTGCATTTTGGTGGAAGATCTCTCTGCAAAAAGTTCCTACCAGCTCGTGAGATGAAATACCGTTGGCCTGAGATCTGGAAGATCTTGGGTGCATCATCATAATCCATACCCGTCTCACTGCCATATTGGGCCCAGCTAAAATAGATATGCACACGAAAATTTCCTTTCAAGGCAAGAAGGAAGAGCAGCGAGGTTTTAAGGGCATGCCGCATGCCTGGACGATGATTGCAAAAGAAGTCGTGGCCATGTCGGAGTATTGTGGATTGCGTTAAAAATGGGTAATATGGGTATGTGCCTACAGACGAATCCAGTAGGACGTGGGTACGGATATGTGCGAGATTGGGTCATTATGGCCGCGGATGGTAGCGTGTGCGCGATGAGATCTTGTCGTGACCGGGATACGGCATGGAACTTTTCTACCTAGTTGCAACATAGTGGGAGCGGCTCGACATAAACGAGCGTAAACGGTCGCGTGATTAAAATTTAGGTATGCTCCTAGTACGTTTAACAGTCCAATGCTAATCGTTCGAGCTGTCCGTTGAGACACAAATGCAGCCGAAATTTGGGGTAGAAATATGTCTGCATGGACTTGCAATGAGTTCGCACGGGTCCTCCCCTTCCTACTACATGGTCCGCCCAATGGTTGCACAAAAGCCACTTCTGCTTCCGTCACCCAAAATATCATATTCGTGCGGCGGCAAAAAACCCACCTGGCGATGGAAGCTCTCGCCATCATGGAAGCCGACGAAGCCACCGCCATTACCACCCCAACCAGCCAAGAGACCGCCCCTATGGCCGTTCTCGTCCGCGAGGCTTCAGCCATTGTGTTGAGCGAGACCTTAAAGTCGATGATGGCCGAGTCTTGGAACGCCATGGCCAAAAGGGGCGAGAAAAGCCAGGAGAAGGAGGCAACCATCTACACCGACCTTACTAAACGGGCTATAGAGATCGAAAGGACTTTATATGTTTAATAAAAGGCCGTGTGCATCGATTGATACAGAGGCTGGGGCTGCAGCTCCTTTGTCGAAAAAATAGAGATCGAAAGGCCTGACACCAAGGCGAAGTTTTGCGCAGAGGACAACCGAATCATGCTCACTGACTTGAGCGGCATGGATGCGGACCAACATGTTTTTTTTACACAAGAAGCGAGTCAAAATCCGGCAATTTTTTTTTTGAACTCAAAAAATTCCGGCAATGGGATGCCTGATTGCCCGTGTCTACGTCCTGAGCACTATGGTTTCCTTCTACCTATGATACTCATGGTCTTCTTGTGTCCCTTTTAGATCTTCATTTCGTACCTAATTAGGTGTATTTTGAGCCAGCGATGTCACGGTTTAAATGGCCTAATTGTCTCTTAAATTGGTTGAGCGAATAAAATGCATCGGGCGGACAAATACCACATAGAGATTTGGAGATGCGTAAGCACGAGATTATTTATTTTCATGTGTTTGGCGGTCCTCCTGCTGCTCCGCTCGGCGTCACGCCGTAAACGCCCATATCACCCGGGCGAAAGCTAGAAAACTAGCTCACGCGCGCAACGGAATCCAAGCATCAACGACGGTGATATTTGGGAGAAGAGGTTTCAGGAACAAAATTGAAAGAAAAAAAGCCCAAACTAATGTGCTAATTGTAACACGTCAGCGGGGCATGCTCTCAGTCCTGCTGCTAGTGTGAGCAGAGTCGATGCATGCTCCGCTGATAAGGCTGGCTATAGTGTTAGTATTTTAGGTAGTATTATGCATCATATGCAACAAAAATATTGATGTGGCATCTAATTAAGAAGTAGAGATAGGATTAGACTAATATAGGTGGATACTATATCTAGCGCACGTTACGAGAAAAATTAATGCTAAATAGATCTTGTACATTGATTTGTATTGGGATTGTACAAAACAATAAATTTAGAAGATTATTATCCTAGTCTATAATATCGCCCACTATGAAGATAATATCATAGATAATAATCATATGCATGATATTAATATAGTATAATAGTATGCACTATGACTAGCCATGCAGCTTGCCTTCGTACGCGGCTGCAGTACGTATTTCTCGGCCTCCGTCACTCCGTCAGGGTAGGGTTAACTGAGAAAAACTAGCCCTACATTGACGTCGTAGGGCGCCCTGCTAGATGATCGCGACAAAAGCAGCATAGTAGCTAGTAGTTAGATCATGGCGACATGTAGCTCTAGCTAAATCAGCGAGGAAATAGAACTTCACACCACATGTTAGGGCTAAAGTTGCACAAAACCACAACTTTTGTTTTGTTTTGCACAAAACCACAACTTTTTCATTCAATTGTTGGCGGATAACATAATAGTACTAATTAGAGAGCCTAATAGGCCATTAACCAATTGGGGCCCACCTTCAAGAGCCCAAGCAATGCTTATTGTGAATTATCAAGGAGTTAACCATAAATATGTAGCACAACAGTTTGTAGAAATCTAGAAAACGGTTTCATATTGCCCATCATCTCCCTTCCATTGAATGAAACATCGGCATGATCCTCTAGCCTAAACAAAGATAAAAGCTGGTTATTGTTGTGCCCAATTAAACTTTCGTTCAACCAAAATTCAACTAAAAATGAGTTCAATTCAACTAGCTTGGTCGTCGGAGCCCTGGTGTGGGTGGCCACCCGTGTTGAGGGTTTCGTATCGAGTGGAACGGGTGGGAGTACAGACGGGTTGGTTGCATTGAGTAGAGGTTGAGCGTGCCTTAGGCTCCTATAGGTGGGTCCCAATTTCTTAATAGAAAAAATTCATAAAAAAGTGTTGTTTTGTGCAAAATAAAACTGAAATTGTGGTTTTGTGCAACTTTAACCCCAACATGTTGTCTAAAGTGCTATTCCCTCCAAATCAGCTGGATGGCAGACTCTTGTACCCTGCACAACAAAAGCCGGAAGCAAGCGGCCGCTCGAAATCACTATGGCAGGCTTTGGCTTGAAGCTTTTTCCCGTTGGGCATTGCCTCCTACGCAAGGATCGCATTTATTTACTGTGTTGTTCAAGCAAAACCTGCCTCCCTGAATTGCGGTAACCAGAGCATCTCCAGCCACGTTCACCAAAGCGGCTCCCAAAACGATTTGAGGCCCGTCAGATAAAACATTATTCTCAGTCGCGCGTTCTAAAGGCTCGTTTTGTTCGGCGCTGTCTAATACGGTGTCCGGCGCAACTGAGCTCGTCCCTGCTACACAGGGGACGCTCCAGGCACGCCAGACACAACGAAAAACGAGGCCAGGAGACGTGGGCTTGACGCGTCAGCGAACGGACGCTCAACCGCCACCTACGTAGCGACGGTGCAGTTGCCGGGAAGGGGAACCGCCACATTGGCAACCACGTCGATCGACGCGCGAACCGCTGGAATGGAGCGCGAACTCCGCGGAAGAGCAACCGCCGATCTCTTTGATATCTGCGCCATCGTTCATCCGCGCTCAATAAAACCCCTACGTATGCGCTTTCCGATCTACAACCAGCCGTGATTCATCGAAACCTCTTCTCTCTCACAATGAGTGACCTCTCTCAGCTTCCATCAGACACCGACAGCGAGGGTAAGCCGCCGGGATGGCTCCACTGGTGGGACAAAGCTGCGACGCCTAGCAGCGATGATTCCCCGCCGCCGGACAGCGGCGAGAAATGGGAGGCCGAGGAGGAGGAGGAAGAGGCTGAGGCGGCCGCGGCTTAGGCGAAGGCGGAGGCGAGGGCGAAAGCGAAGGCGAAGGCGCAGCCGGCGAGCACCGTCGACGACAAGGAGGACATAAGTTACTCCGAGACGTCGAACGACACCGCCTATTCGGAAGAGGTGACGAGCAGGAAGCGCCACCGTGAGGACGACGAGGTGGGGCCATCAAAGAAGAAGTAGTTTAAATTTTTAAATGTAATTTGTATATGTTTTTTCGAAGTTTTTATATGTAATTTGTTTATGTTGAACCGCTTTGAATATTAGTACAACAATATTAGTACCTACACATTTCTTCTATCTATTAAAATAAAAATACAGTATTTTAAAATTTTAGGGGCGCGTTTGCGGACGCTGCTGTGGAGCGACGTCCCCCAAACACGACACGAAGGAAACACGTCCCCAAACAATAAATCCGATCTGTTTTGCTCCGATTAGCCTCTTGTAGTGTGCTCGTGCATGCATGCACAATTAACATCGATCGGCCACACAAAACTTGTCTGAATCAAACAACCTTATGTTCATTTCAACTCTCATCAGCTCATACTCCCTCCTGCCTAAAATATATATTGCATATAAATCTTCGTAAAGTTTTATCATATATGTTAATAAAAATATAAACATATATAATAAAAAATATTTTTAGAATTGTTATGAAATATATTTTTATATTATATGCATCTGTCATAGTAGATCTTTGTATTATTATCTACTATATTTTTTATCAAAGTTTGCACAATTTAATTTGCATGAAAAATTATACGTAACATAAAATAGACATGAGAGAGTATTGTATCTTCGCTCACGGGATAACTAGTAAGTCCTACAGCCATGGAGATCCAGTGCAAAGGAGAGGCTAGTTTAGCTAGAGCTAGCTTGTCACATGGAGGATATGATGAATTGGCGGCCAATTGGGCGCGCCCCTGTAGAATGATAGGCCGTCGCCCGCTTCTCGGATAATCCTATTCTGTTGCCACTTGTGTCGATCGTCTTTTACCTTTCGGTGACGGTGAGCCGACAATTCTGAAACTTCCATCTACTCCAGAATCCTCCCGCCATATATATCTCTGTATATCGCTTGTGCTTTTCTCTGCATTGCTCAATGGTCATGCATCGTGCAGCACGAACATGGCAAGACTAGGAGCCTAGGAAACAAAGACCGTCACAGCTTGATATCCAAAACTTCGTTAACATCGACTGCACAGCACATACGTATATCCAGGGCTCTATGCTAATGGAGTTCAGACGACCCTGACACTATCTGACCGCTAACATAGATGCGGCACTAGCCACCAAGTAATACTATACTGACAGATTACGGGCTACTGTATTCCTTGCGCTAAATGATGCAGAGATGTCGTCCCTGATTGCTTACTTAATTGCAAGCAAGCTCTTGACGTTTTCCAGATCCAACAATCACGATCACATGCGAGTCTGCGTGCCCTGCATAGCAAACACCGTCCCCGTGCTTATAAGTTCCAAACTAACGAACATCTACAGCTCCACCTACGTGCACATGGCGGATGGATGGAATATACCGCCGTCAGGCCGGCTCCGCTTCCGGCCGGATCCTTTTCGAACGATCGATCGAATGGAAGATGCTGCGCAGACATGGGAAGCTACGCACTCTGCTTTGTAGTACAGAGAGAGAGAGAGAGAGATATATGCCCTGCTGTGATCTAATGCCAATGAAGTGCAGCGAGCGACAGGTGGATGATGGATACGATCTGGTTCGTACCACAGAAGATTTCAACAGTTAATAATCAAATCTCGCCTACTACAAAAGTACTATGCATACGATCCATGAGGCTGCCCGTAAAGTATTTGTATAGAGAGACTAGCTTGGTGCATCGAATGCAACTTGTTGTGACTAACAAATGGTTTGTTTGCCAGTTCATTGTACCGTCACATGCTAGTTTTTCGTCGGTTAATTAGCGCTTTGTTCTTTTACTAAAGTCTTGCACGAATTTGCATAGGCTGATGTGCTGTGCACTGCCGGCTAAATGAATTTTTTGTACCTGTGATTTTTCATTGTTACTTAGTCCGCAGAGACAAAAGTTAAACCATAAGAATGTGATGTGTGTTGATGGACTTTGCACATCTATCAACATGCCATAAACATATACTACCTCCATTCTAAGGTTTAAGAGCATCCCCACTCGTTGGCGCTCCCCACGCCCAAATCCGGACGAAACTACCGCCGGATTGGACGAAATTAAGTCGTGGGGAGTACCGTATTTCCAGTCGTCCACCCGGAGTTCGGCGGATAGAGTTTAAATTCAAACAAATCGCCGTCCCGCGCTACAAGTACGGCCGCTTGATCGGCAAAAGGAGCAAAAGGATCAGCCACGGATCGGCGATCGGAGGGAAATTACACGGAGACAGGCTCGTCGGCGGTCCCGGCCGGCACGGCGGTGTCCGACGGACCGGTTCCTCACACGCGCGTGGCCGAAGCGGCTGCGGCGGGCGACGATGAAGCGGCCGGCGGTGGACGTTGAAGCAGCCGCAGCCGACGAGGTAGATGGTGAGGTAGACGAGGTAGGAGCCGGCGGAGACGACGTAGTGGCTCGGAGGATGTCGTTGCGGTGGCCCCGGTACCAATTCCTCGTCTCCTCGTCCATCGGTTCCATGTCGCCGCCGCCCATGAGGAACGCCAAGTCCGTGTTCCTCTTCTTCGCCGCCACCGTCGTCTTCGGCGAGGCGATCCGGGCGCCTTGGTTGGCGAGCATCTCCCGCCACCTGCCGTCGAACTTGTCGTTCCTCCCGTCGGCGTGCGATCTCAAGTCGGCCCAGCACTTGTCGATCGACGCCCGCATCCCGTCGGCGGGATTGTCCGTCCGTTTGAGCTCTTTCTGCTTCTTCCGGCCGAGCTCGGGCGCCCTTCCGCCGCGCAAGCCGCCGGAGCGTCGGGGTTGTACTGCTCGGTCTTGCTTTTCGAGAGGGACGTGCGAACTTCCTTCCACTTCTCGCACTTCTCGAGGCGGGTGTAGACGTTGAGGAACTTGAACTGCAGGCCGGTGTCGTCCGTGCACATGTCCAAAGCTCGGCGCAGCTGGGGAAAAAAGAGCACGGCGATACGGGTCAGCTAACGACGATGTACCTCGGTGGTGCAGGGCCGGCGGAGCATACCCTTTGCTCCAAGTCGTGGCCGCTGATCGGCCGTTTGTCGATCTCCTCCTGTACGCCGTGCCATTTGCTGCACGCCGTCTTCATGATCCCACAATGGGTGGCCATTGCCTTGTCTCCCCGGTACACGTTCATGTTCGTCTTGTTGAAGTAGGGATCGACGAGCTTGCGTTCCTCGTACGCCTGCCTCACTCGAAACCAGTACGTGTCGAACGACTGATTGGCCCCGATTATGCCGTTCGTGGACACGGTCATCCAAGCTTCGGCGAGGCACTCCTCTTCCTTCGGCGTCCATTTGATACGCGGTTCGGCGAGCGGCGAGTCCTTCTTCCTCTTCTTCTTCCCCTTCGACGGGTTGGCGGCGGCTTCAGCTTGGCTCTTCTTCTTCCTCGCCTTCTTCTTCGACGGCTTGGCTTCCGTCGGCAACATCCTCCCGATGCTCGTTGCGCGCCGCCACAGCTGCCGTCGCCCTCGTCTCCTCTTGCGTGAAGAACCCCGGGCACGCAGCGGCGGCGGCGGAGCCGGAGGTGATCATCTCGTGGATCTCCTCTTCGTTCGGCGCCGCCATCGCACCGAACGGGAGTGGCCCTCGTCGCAGGGCCGGCGAGGTGCCCTCGAACGAGCCGCCGCCGCCGACGTCAAGCTCGGGCGGCGACGGTGTGGACTTGGACGGTTGGACGTAGGCGCCCTCTTGGAACACGGCAGGTCGGCGACGGCGAGTACAGCGAAGGCGAGAAGGAAGACGGGGAACTTGTTGTACCTTGCGTCGGCCATTGGCCGGGGAACATGCCGCCGCTATAGGCCATGCCGATCAGCCTCGCTTGTTCGTCCTGGCCGCCTCCGCCGACCTCTTGGCGGCGGCTCTTTTCACCCTCTCCGCCCGGCGCTTGTTTCCACCTCGCGCCGTTTCTCGTCCGCCGCCCACGCGGCGTTCGACATGCTCGGCGGCTTCGTCTTCTTCGCCCGCACCTTCCTCGCCGGCGCCTTCGGCGGCATTGTGGTGGACGAGAAGACGAGGAGGAGAGTGGTGGTGGACGAGAAGACGCCGCCAGGAACTGGAGCTGGAAGACGAGGAGATTGGGGGATTTCGGCGGGAGAGAATGGGGATATGCAAGCAAATTGGAGGGAATGGGGATATGCAAGCAAATTGGAGGGAAAATCGACAGGATTTGGTTTTACAGTCGCCGACTACGCGGGTCCACACGCCGTTTCGCGCCAAAATCTTTCGTCCGGAGTCCCCGAGCGCGCCCGGGGGCCGGGGTGGCGTGGGCTCGCCGGATGGATTAAGGGCCAAATCCGGACGAAAACGAGGAACCGGGGGCGCGACTGGGCCGAATTTCGCCGTCCGGATGGAAAAAACGTCGCTCGGGGGCCTCGTCGGGGGACGAGTGGAGATGCTCTAAGGCTTTTTTTTTTGGAAAAGTCAAAACAAGGGAAACCAGAGAAGGAGAAAGGAAAACCAGCTACGGAACCTTCGTGGATAGTCCCGCGAGCTTTCTCTCTTGTCTGGTTAACGAGGTGGTACTAAAGGCCGTTATGACAATGGCTCCTTTCATGGGCTGTACTAATCTAAACACTTTACTGGGCCCTGCATTACGCCCACGACGTTGCCGTGGATGCAGTGATGGCCTCTTGGCGCGCATCGCTCTGCCGCTGCCTGGTGCTGTCCAGCTACACCACGTTTCGCTCAAAAAAAGATGGTTGCATCACGTTGTCTCGCGGCACTGCTCCTTCAACATTCTAATCTTCCTCGAAAGGCTTTCGCCCCGCTTTATAAATAAAATCGCAACAGCCAAACCGATACAAGGTGGAGAGGAGAACCTCTTACAAAGCAGATCAAAGATAAAACAAAAGAAGAACACATAAAACCTAAACTTGCCACTGGAGACAGATGCACGAAACCAAGTCGAGTCCGGACTCCACAACGACGCCCCCAAGAGGGTAACGACGCAACACGCTGCCGCCGACGAGACCGCGAGGTCTAAGGTTTTCACCCGGAGCCAAACCACGGGGCGGATACCCACAACGACGCCCCCAAAAGGGTAACGACACCCGCAGGCATCGCCGCCGTTGGCACCGAGGCGCTGAGTTTTCACCCGGAAGCATCCGCACACCGCACCCGAAACTAAGCCGCCCTAGTCCCCAAGCTAGGCTTCCGAAACATGATCTGGGAGTTGCCAAAGCCGAAGCGCCGCCAACACCAGGATCCCCCATCGTCTACTCCTCGCCATCCCCATGACCGAAGGGAGAGACCACCACCACCGCCACATTGCCCGCCGTAGAGCCACCCGCGCAGTCCACCTTCCGAGGCCGCCGCCCCGGCATCCCCACGAGCTCGAGCCCATGGCATGATCAGCACACCACAACAAGAACCGGCGAGGATATGACGACACCATAGCATGCAGCCGTCAAAGCAAGTGGCATCCTAGGGGAGGGGGTCCACCCACCGCCACCAGAGGAGCACGCCGTCCGGACGCAGTAGCATGGCCGAGGAGGCCTAGATTAGGCCCGGCCGCCTGCCAGGCCACGATCAAGCCCCTTAGCCAAGCCGCCGCGCTGCTGCACCTAGGCTGCCGCCGCCATCCAGCTGCACCTTCATGCCAGACCTACCCAAGCCACCACCGAGCCGCCATGTGCTAGCCAAATGCCAGGACGGCGCCGCCGCAACCTCACTCCTCGCAAGATAGCCCGGCCGAGACCGCGCACCACCGTAAAGGAGCACCCTCGCCACGACGCCCGGGGACATAGCCGCGCCGTTACTGACGCCACCACGCCGCCGGTCAAGCCGGTCAATTTGTCGGCATCCCCAAACTCGCCACCGAACAGCAGCCAAAGCACCGCCTCCACCTTCTCGGACGTAGGAGGAACCTCGCGGGTCGTGCTGCCAAGGGCCGCCGAAACCGAGCCCACCTGGCCCGGATCCGGACCAGCAATGGTGCAGGCATGGGGGCTCCGCCGGCGTTGGCCAAATCCAGACCCACCTGGTCCAGGACGAGGCCCGTCCGGCCCAGATCGGGGCCCGCCTGGCCCCAATCCGAGCGGCGCCGCCACCAGCAACTCCCTCCGCCGCTGCCTTCCGACGCTGCCCTCCGCCGCACGCCGCGTCTGCCCACACCTCCGCCACGAGCCGCCGTCGACCTGCCGGGCCGCCGCTGGACTGAGCTCGGAGAACCCCTAGGAGCACCGCCGCCGTCCGCTACTGCCCCGCGCAGAGCCGCACCGCGAGCGGGTAAGGGAGGTCCCGCCGCCGCCGGCACCGCGCGGGCTTTGCCCGACGGCCCTCGCCGGCGGCGGCGGAGGAGGAGGGAGGAGAGGGAGTGTAGGCGAGGGGAGCTAGGGTTTCGCCCGGTCGTCGCCCGCGGGGGACAACCCGAGCGAAGCGTTTTTCGTACCGTAGAATATGTGAAACTCCTTCAAAATTAAAATAGAACACAAAAGAAATAAAACAATAGAAATTAAAAAGAAACCAGATTGGGGGGGGGCTAAAACCCTAAAGCAGCGGTGGCCTTTAGTCGCGGTTGGCCAGAAGAACCGCGACTAAAGGTCCTCCGCCCCGACGGTCGCCTGGCGCCCAGGTGGACGGGCCTTTAGTCGCGGTTCGTAAGCAACCGCGACTAAAGGGGGGGGGGCTTTAGTCCCGCTTATTTAATACCGGTTGTGCAACAGGTATTAATGGCCGTTGCGAACCGCGACTATTGGCCCTTTTTCCACCAGTGTGTCT
This sequence comes from Lolium rigidum, assembly GCF_022539505.1. NCBI lineage: Eukaryota > Viridiplantae > Streptophyta > Magnoliopsida > Poales > Poaceae > Lolium > Lolium rigidum. The sequence goes on along the minus strand of NC_061508.1, from coordinate 246,215,496 downwards.
ACCAGCAAAGCTCGCGCTGCACCAGTGCAAAATACCACCCTCATTTCGATGAATAGTAGGAACATCTTCTAATTTTTTTCATGGAAACGTTGGATTTGTATTGTCAAAACAATCCATTAAATTTGAATAAATCTAGTTTTCAAACTGATAGTATTTTAATACTTGCAGGAGACGAAATTATAATCGAAGTTCTCTAGCCTTTGGAAATGAAGTTTAGTTTTATCACAAGAAATTTCTCATGGTATATCGCAACAAATTTTAGTTATATCAGAAGAACTGGCGGAAACACATGCTTGTTGCATTAGAGACAAATATTTGTACATATATTTAACAACATATTTTCAGATAGAAACAGATATAAGTTGCACTAAAGAAATTTCTCTAGTTGACAAACCACTTTATCATGTGTCACACACTCTGGAATGCCTACTAGAAGTTAAAGGTAAGCTAAACTATACTATTTTTTTGCCAACCTTGAGTAAGATATTAAACTCATGGAGTAGAAATTTCTATCAAGATATTTATAGATTAAGAGATTCAAAGTCACATATAGACACAAACTCTAATACTTTCAAGTGTTACAAACTATTCTTTGGTAGATGTGAGTTTGCCATGTTTTTGTGTTTAGTCCAGATTTAGACATAGTTCACTTAAAGATGTCTCATTGTTAACTTAATGAAAAAATACACCAATTCCATGTCAACGTATGTTTCTACTTTGGAATTTGTAAATTTTTAATGATAGAAGTAGTAGTTGTATAAGGATTAACTTATAGTTACCAGTTTACCACCATCAACATAGTTATGTTGTTCAGGTTGATGGGTACTTCAGAAAATCGTGGTCAATCAAAACTGTATGCTAAATGTTACATCAGTTTAAATATTATTTAAGTCTTAGGGACAACAATTTCTAAAGACGTAAAAGTGCTTATTATAAATTTTTTATGACAACTTAGTTTGTATCGCTTTGGACTGAGTAAATAGTGGCAGAGCCAACGATTGAGCAGCACAAGGCCCACAAAATCTAAAGCTGGAACAGTCGCATGCAATAGCAAAATTAAATTAGGTTCCAATGGTGGAGCCCGGGAAGCTAACAAGTCTCACCGGAAGTGGGTCAAGTAAGTAGAACAACAGAGATTGCATTTTATACTTGGTGTCCAATAGCATTGTTGGATAGTCTCCAAAAATGGTAATATGACCCTCATACTAGATGAGACCTCCCAGTGCAATAGTTTGAGTAATAATTGTCTTTCCACTTGTCAAATGTGCAATGTTTGTTTTGAGTTTATAAATCTTTTGTGTTGTCTATTTCAAGATCTACTACATATTTCAGTTTTGTTATTAACATGGAATGTTAGCAATAGTTTATATTGAAATGCATCTTAGGCACATTTTCAGATGTTAAAAAAACAAAAACAAAAAATTTGCACGTAAATTTTCAAGTGGTACACGCTTACAAAGTTATTTTATGAAAAATCGACTTGCTATGTGGCACGTGTCAAAAATACAAATTCTAGCGATAAAAATAAGGCTTTTCACAAGAGAATTTTCTCTTTTTTTACACGGACCGCAAAATTATCGTTTTTTACGAAACATGACGAACACACATTTATTATGAATAGGTACATGTAGTTTCTTTCAAAAAATTCAAGATTTCAAAATGATTGAGTTCCTGACACTAGTTCAGCTATTATTATGTCCGACATGCATGTTTCCAAATCAAGCAATTCCAGCTAATTAGCGATAGTTTACGCTGCACATCGATGCATGTAGCTCGTCGGAAACTGGCAACTTTTCACTGAGAGCGAGACCACCTCTGTGCTCCAATGGTGGTTGCAGAAACACCACCGCCAGGAGGACAAGTCGAAGGGGTGGCTTCGAAGACACAGCGCGCCGTGTTCGCGAACTGCATGCCCCAAAGCATATACTATCTTTGATCATATTTAATCTACATCAGCTATGCAAAAACTCAATTCAGCTCCCATGTGCATATGAGAAATTCTAAAATGTCAGCGGGGCATGCTTAGTTTGGGTGCAAAGCTGGACTTGGTTTATTCCTACTGCTACCGTGGCCAGGATCGATGCATGTTTCACTGACAAGAAGTTTGTACATGCATCTTGACTTTTTTTTAGGGGATACATGCATCTTGACTTGGTGCAGTATTTGTTTAATTTTCATAATAAATAGATGAGGCAAAGTTGGTAATACTCCCCCCATACCGGTTTATAGGCCCATTACATGTTTCAAGAAAAACTTTGACCATTAATTTGGTCAACCAAATATAATTTATATGCCTCAAAAATTGTACCATTGGATTCATATGCAAAAGAAATTTCCAACGGTATAACTTTTGTGGTAAATATTTCATATCTTGTTGACCAAATTAATGGTCAAAGTTCTTCTCATATCTAGAAATGTACTTATAAACCGGCACTACGGGAGAAGTCGTCGTTGCCGTGCGACAGATCGCACGGCAAAGAGCCTATATTGCCCGGCAAAGGCTTTGCCGTGCGCCCACGCACGACAACTTCTGCAAGGCAACGACACCGACGGCAAAGGCGACATTGCCGTGCGCCTGACCAAACTGCACGGCAAAGATCTTTGCCGTGCGCACGCTATGTTGCCGTGCGGCAGCCCCTTTGCCGTGCACGATATCTTTGCCGTGCGTGCGGCCCGTTGCCGTGCGGCCAATCTTTGCCGTGCGGTTGCTGTCTTTGCCGTGCGGCGAGACGTTGCCGTGCGCCTCACTCTGCCGGCCATGCTCCCTTTGCCGTGCGGCAACACCCCAGCCCGCACGGCAAAGCCTCCTCCAGGCACACCCAGACAGCTCCCAGGAGCACAGGCTTGCGCCACGTGGCGTCTTTGCCGTGTGTATGCACACGGCAAAGTGACCAAAGTCCTTTGCCGTGTGCATACACACGGCAAAGGCCCCTGGTTTTTTCATTTTTTTGCTGCTTTTCTTTAATCCCTGCATTTCAAAATTGCATTTCACATATATATAACATATACAACATATATATTCACCATAGCATCACCAAACACATCAACAACACCACAAATACATCGAGCACACATAGTTCATGCATAACAAGTGCAATGTCCATTATTACAATCCATAACAAGTGCGAACAATCCATAACAAGTGCGAACAATGCATTACAACGACGACGAGTGCACGAAGACCATGCCATCAACCTTGTCCTCCTCCGCTTCCGCCGGCCTCATCGTCATTGCCTTGTGACATATAATCTATAAGCATGTTGATGGAATGAACATTTGCATTTGCATATTGAACACTTGAACAAGTAGCGGGTTGGGCACAAGAGGACTCACCGCGGTTCATGCTCCGGATGATGTTCATGTTGTTGACGGTGATAGGTGTCCCCGGGTCCGAGTGGGCGGTGGCGGCATCCACATGGAGTAAGGTGGAGGAGGAAGACTCCCGGTGGAGTAGACAGAGCCGTCCGGCTCATCGGCCAGCTCATCGTGCTCGTCTGTCTGCTTGCATCATCTCTGCTGCTGCTGTTGCATCTGCTCGCATCATCCGTGTCCGCTGCTGCTTGGTACTCCGAATCTGCCGCTCCATGTTCCGTGCGTGCTCCTGGGCCGCTCTGCTCCTTCGCTGCCATCTCCTCCTACGTTGTGTTGCCGCGATGTCATTAACATTTCAATGGAAAGCATGTAAAGGAAATGTAGAGACCCGAGGAAGAACATACCCGTAACCGCTCGACGGCTAGATCCGAAGCCCGTGGCCGGGGCTCTACCTCGGGCTGGCCGCTCTTACGACCACGACGGATCCGGCGGAGAGAGGGAACCCTCGCTGGGTCGACGCACCCGTCACCAAACCATAGGCGGCCATGCTTCAAGCCTTCTCCCGCAAGCACCGCGACCTCGGGGTCAAAGTCCTCGGCCTCTCGGATTGGCCTCCTCGCCGTACTTCGCTTGAACTTGGAGACATACGACGTGCACCGGGTCTCGGATTGCGGGTTAACCCACACGGACCCCGTCTCGGGATCGGGCGTCTTCCTTTGCTTCATCTTCTTTAGCACGGCAAAGACGTTAGGCTTCGCTCCTGTCCCGACTTCCGCAAAAGAGAACATGTAATTGAGTGAAGTGACACACCCTTGGAGAGTTAACAAATATATAACATGAATTCAAAGAATGAAGGAACCATTAATTTGCTCACCTCCTTACGCAGGTGAAGAGAGATGGGGATGCTGCCTTGGATATGCGATCCACCTCGCATCTCTGCCCGCTTCTTCTTGCCCTCCTCGTGCTTCTTGAGGTGCGGGGGCATGTCCACCACATGACCATCGCACGAAAGCACCTATCGTCGTTGCCGACGTACCGAGGAGGGTTCTACATGCACAAGATAAACCCATTATGGTAAAATAAACTACATGGCGATAAAGAAATCAATAACACATAAATGCAAATACACTGCAAGTACTTGCCACGGCTGCATGAGCGTGTCGCGAGCGTCCTCCTTACTCATGTGGACGAAGCGGTCGGCGTGCCGGTCGCGGACGCATTGAACACGTGCCTCGTAGTGCATGCCGGTCACCCTCTTCCTTGCAAGCTGGTGTAGGACATCATCGCACGCATTCTCCTTGCCCTCGGCCCTCTTGAAGAATTTACGCAACATAGGTAAAACAAGGGGCATTAGTGCAATTATTGTGAACCAAGGAGAGTGTATGAATGGTAAGAAGTCAAAAGTCACGTATCCAGAATTTGGCAACAACCAAATCCGCCGCGGTGCCGCGGCCAAGAGGATCTTCCGCGAGGCCGTAGTGCGCCCACCTCCAAGCTACGTCGCAGCCACCGGTAGGGAGATTGACTATCCCGGGGAAATAAAATCTAAGTAGGCCCCCAAGGATGTTCGAGTACCCACGTGGCGGTCTCTGCGTCGGGTCTTCAAACTGGAACGAGCTGCACCATGAAACGACAACATCAATATGTATGTGATAATAATTTTGATAATGACAATTGCGATAACGAAGTGCCAAAAATTAACATGTACCTCCTTCCATAGGGCACAAGAACAACGTGCTCGTAGCGCCGACTCTTCGGCGAGGGGAGCTGTGTTATCCCACGCCGATATGGCTTCCTATCACGTGGCCTCGGCCTCTCCACAAGCTGGAACGTCTCGGTAATCCTCCGGCTCACACCACTCTAGGTTTGGATCAGGATCGAACACTAAGTTCCCCAACCCCTCATCCTCCGAGAGGTCCTCCTCGTCCCCCTCCTCCTCCTGGTCCTCCCCACCCCCCTCCTCCTCCTGGTCCTCCCCACCCACCTCCTCCTCCTGGTCCTCCCCACCCCGTGGTGCTCCCGGTCCTCCTCCTCGTCATCATCATCGGCTGCGGGAGGGGGCTAGGACTAGGAGTGAGTACCCGCGTCGCATTCTTCCTACGCGGCCGCCCGTGGGAGCGACGGGAGGGGGGCTAGGAGGGGGGTAGTAGCTCGGCCCCGCCTCGAAGTCCCTACACCTACCAAGTCCTTGAGCTTCTTTTTAAGACCGCCACCCCTTTTTTTGGCGCCATGCTTCAATCACCTGCAAACACAAATGAAGAGAGTGGTTTATTAGTACGCAATATTGCAAAGAGATAAATATTAGTGAAAGCAACAGAAATATAAGTAGATGAACATTAATGAAAGCAACAAATAATGCAAAAGGATGAACATTAATTAGTGGAAGCAACAAATAGCTACCATAGAGTTCTCTCAAACATAGCACGGAGTTCTTACAAATAACCTAGCTAGACAATCTCTATTACACGGAGTTATTACAAATAGGCTAGCCTCACAATTACTACTACATGGATCAGTAGCCTGTGTCGCCATCCGTGATTGGACCGCGTGTCTCCTCATCGTCATCAGGCTCGGCGAACCAATAATCATCAATGAAACCTGGAGGTGGTCCATCCGCATCGAGGTCAATCCCTGCTTTGAACGCCTCGAGCAAACTCAGGTCTTTCGGGGCACGGACATCCTCGGCTTCATCTTCTGCATTGTCTCCATCCATGCCCGCGTCTTCTTGTTCATCGTCTACGACCATGTCATCGATAGTCGGCAAGCCGATTGTGAAATGGCCGGGAGCCCTTCTTCTCCGATAAAACTCGACACTCCTTGTTGCGGGGTCTACGCGGCGGTAATCGTCCTTGTTTGGCGGGGGAGGCCTATTGCGTGAAGGCACCGTCATCACAACATCCCATCCATGTAGACGTTTTGTCGGGTTTCTGCACGCGTACGGGAGATAGAATACTTGAAAGGCACTGGGTTGCCAAGATGTACACATCCTCTCCCTTATAAACGGAGTTCCTTTCAACTTCGACCAACCCAATTTCAGGATCCCGTCTCACCCGACGTGGGTCAAACCAATGGCATTTGAAGACGACGGGATTTAGCCCTTTGTGAAACCCGTAATTCAGCTCGTATATACCCTCGACTCTTCCATAGTAATGGAGCCCATCATCACCTTGACATACCACCCCACTATTTATTGTCTTCGCGTTGGGCCGGCTTGTTGTGTATTGATGGGTCCGGAAGCGATACCCGTTCACGTCATAGGAGTTGAACGCTTCTACGGAATGGTCAAAGCCCCTAGCAATTTTTCTTAGCTCTGACTTCATCTCTTTGTCAGCTCTTGCCTACAAGTTTAGCACAAGAAGTTTAGAACGAGAAATGACCGATAAATGTCGGAAGTGCTAGCTAATTTGGATAGAATAGTACCAAATTACAAAACCAGCTACTGAAACCGAAACCGCCTCCCTTATCGAAAATTTGCTTGGATTCTTCCGGGGTAGGCTCCCTGTGGGTATTCTTCCAATGTATAGCCTTGAATTTCCTATACCGATGAAAAGAGGAAGAGTTAGCCACGAACATACGAGTGAATGTTTGTGAATAATTAAATGGTTCGCACTTACTCGATGTACGGCTTCACTTCGACCATGGTGTTTAAGACATACGAGTGGATCAAGGTCCGCTCATGTAGGTCCGTTCTGTACGGCTTCGAGCCACTTGACTTGCCACTAAGCCCCACGAAGATGCTAAGCTTGGGTACTTCTTCATTGTTGGCGGCATTGTAACGGAGGACCGGGTTGTGCTTTGTGGGAATGTTGGGATCATAGTGCTTAGTGGTGAAGTTTGCCACCTCCACGTTCAGGACTGCCTCGGCTATGGATGCTTCGATCTTGCATTTATTGCCAGTATTTGACGAAGCTTTTGTGTTTCTCTCTCGGGACCAAACTGCCAACGGCCCCAATTCGGGCCCCCCTTTAAGCACTCCTCCGCGAGGTGCAGGATCATGTGTTGCATCGGATTAAAAAACCCTGGAGGAAAGATCTTCTCCGGATCGCAAAGCAACACGGGTGCCTCTTCATCCAGCTTCTCAATCACTTTAGTGTCTAACTCCCTAGCACAAATGCGGCGGAAGAAAAAACTCAACCTCGCTAGCACTCGCCAAGTCTTCTCGGGGACATAGCCTCGAATCATCACCGGCATTATCCGCTCAAGCCATATGTGGTAGTCATGACTCTTCAGTCCTTGTACTCGCAGCGTTTCAATGTTCAGGCCCCTCATCCAGTTGGCTGCGAACCCATCGGGGAAAAACAAGGAGTCCTTCATCTATTGGAAGACCTCCCTTTTTTGGGCCTTTGTGAGGCGTAACGGAGCGTGTGGCTTAGTCCAAGTTTTTTGGCACCATTAGGTGGCTGCATGTTCAACTCCGGCCTATCACACCACCTTTCTTGATCAATTCGAGCCTTTATGTTATCCTTCGTCTTCTCAGTGTCCACAATCGTGCTCCAAATGGCTTCACTGATATTCTTCTCGGTGTGCATTACATCAATGTTATGCGGGAGCTCGAGAAACTCAAAGTAAGGGAGCTTCCATAAGCACGGCTTGTGAGTCCATTGGTGTGTCTCCACATATCCTAAGAAACCATTCCCATCAGGGCTAGGCTGAAGAGCATCTAACTCGGCCTTGATTTCCGTTCCGGTCTTCGGAATTGGCTTCGGGCCACGGACAACACGGCCTTTCTTGAAACTCTTTACATCACTCCTGTATGCATGCCTCCGCTCAAGGAGCTGTCGAGCTTCATCAAAGCATGAATACTTGCCTCCCTTGTTTAGCCGAGAAGAAAGTCACGGCACTGTCCGCACTTGTGGGCAAGGCCACTTCCCATGTGTACACCACCCGCGGAACAAAGCACGTGCTTCGGCAGGTCATGCGGGGACGTGTGGTACCACACATACATATCGAAGTACTCCTTCTTTGATGCGTCATATGTTCGGATCCCGCGACCTTCCCAGCCACGAACCAAGTCATCCACCGGCGGTTCCGGGTACACATTCATGTTCTTGCCCGGGTATTTGGGCCCCGGGATTATCATCGACACAAACATGTTCTCCGATCTCATGCGGACGCCGGGGGGAGGTTCATGGGAATAACAAACACCGGCCAACAACCGTATACTGCAGCCGACATACCATATGGATTGAACCCATCGGTTGATATCGCAAGCGCTACGCTCCTCGGGTCACCCGCTTTCAGTGGAAATTTCTTCACAAAGTTCTTCCATGCGGTACCATCCGACGGATGTATCATCTTGTCGGTGTATCTCGTTTCCTTCCACGGCCCACCTCATCCGTTGGGCAGTATCCTCGGTCATGAAGAGCCGCTGGATCCTCGGTAGAAGCTGGAAGATAGCGGAGGATATTCTTGGCAACCGTGGTCCGCCTCTTCCGACCATCACCATTGCGGTCTACCTCAAAGTACCTAGAGGAATTGCATTTTGATGCAATAATTTGTGTCGGCGTGCTCCTCTCCGAATAGCATGCATCCCTTTGGACAAGCGTGTATCTCGCTGAGATGACATCTTAAGGTCACCGAGCAATTTGGTCGAATAGTAGAAGTTTTGCGGCAAGAGGTGCCCTTTCGGCGAAGGCTGCCTACGATGACCGGAAGTTCATCGAACCCATGTCCGCACAAGTTCCTATGGCACTTCAAGGCCATAAGGCGAGCGATGGCATCTAGTTGGGTAACCTCTGTATTTTCATGTAGGGGTTTACGCGAAGCAAAGAGAGCCTCATAGTACTCCTTTGTGTTTTCCTCCGGGTCCTCACTTGTCTCCGCATCCCGAGGTGTCTCCACCTCTACATGAGAGCTTTCAGGCACATTACCATTAGCCAAGTTTTCTAAGCACCTATCAAAACCAGTGTCATATTCCCCCCTAGGTTGAATCTGCCGCACCTCCTTCCTAGCACGTTTCTTTGCCTTTTCTCCATTGTAAGTCCAAATCTTGTAGGACGGTGTGAACCCAAACTTGATCAGGTGCATACTCATAGTTTCCTTGTCCTGTGCCTTTCGGTTAGCGCACTTACTACAAGGGCACCAAACACTTATAGGTCTGCTAGGGATGGCAAACGCCCTATCCACAAACTGCTCGGTCTTTTCTCCCCATTCATCGGTATAGTTGCACCGACCGATTCTCGCCATCGTACATCCAGCCACGATTATCCATCCTCTAATCAGCAACAAAACAGACGAACATAGCATTTATATATCAAATAGGAAATAAATGCATCATATATTTATTTATTTTACGCGTGCATCAACTCTGAAACTCTACTAGGTGGGCTCCTAGCAGCCGCCGGATCCGTAGATTGAGTACGTTCTCCCAGCTCTACCCCGATCCGAGACGAATTTCGGCAGCACCTCCCCGCCGCTCTCCCGATACACGTCTCGGCAAAAAGCCGAGAGGGGTGTGCATCCGGAGAACAACGGGGAGGCGCTACCGAAATCCTGTCTCGGATCGGGGTAGAGCACGGAGAACGTACCCAACTACGCATCCGCCGGCTGTCCCGATAAATGCCGTAAGAGTTACGGTTCATAATATGCGAGACCACTAATGCATATTTATCCGCGTAACCCTTACGGTCGGGAAGAGACGCCTAGGTATCGCGACAAACTTGGTGATCTAGACAAAAAAGAAAACCTTGGTACAAGAGAGGCGAACGGATTCTCACCCTCGAAGCGTGATCGACAGCCGGCGAAGAAGATCAATGACCCTCTAAGAGAATCGCCAAAGAAGATCCGGAACGCCCGTCAAACACCCCCGCGATGCCGCCCCTCGTGTCCACCTCGAAGCATCGCCTGCATAGCAAGGAATTAAATTTGTCATGCAAATTTATACACTAAATGCATCTAAAATCACCGCGACGCCCCCCCCCCCCGCGTTGTCGCCCCCTTGTCCACCTCAAACCATCATCTAAACTTACACACAAAATGTATCTAAATCATCTAAAATCCTATACTACACTAAAATCATCAAAATGTTACTCCCTCCGTTCCGTATTATTCGACGCGGAGCTCACATATATGTGCGTACATATTGTATTGTGCGGGCATCAATCCAACGTCAATTATATAGGAACCGAGGTAGTACCTTTTACATGCAGGGGCGGGTGGTGGCGGCCGGAGCAGCAGCTGGTGGCGGCCGGAGCAGAAGGCGGCAGCAGCAGTTCGTGGCGGGTTGGCGGGTCGACGGGGGAGGAGGCGTGGGCAGTAGCAGTGCCGGCGGCTCAGCGGGGGAGGAGGTAGGCGCAGCTGCAACAGCCGGGGGAGAGGAGTGGGCGGCGGCGACTGCGTGCGAGGGGGGCGGCGGCGATGGGCAGCAGCAGCCTCCTGCGCCGGTGCACGGGCAGAAGCAGCTGCAGCAGCCGGGGGAGGGGAGGGGGCGCCGGTGACTGCGTGCGAGGGGACGGGAGGGGAGGTGAGTCCGGCGGCGGCGTGGGGCGAGTCCGGCGGCGGGGGGTGGGGGTGCGCGGGGGGTGGAGAAGAGAAAGGGTGGATCGAGCTCGACCCGTTCTGTGTGGAGGAGAGAAAGGGTGGGGCTCGACCTGCCCTTATCCCTTTCTTTGCCGTGCGGGGCTTTCTTTGCCGTGCGGCAAAGGTCGTTGCCGTGCGGCCACAGACATTGCCGTGCGCCTCCGCACGGCAGAGATCTTTGCCGTGCGGCGAGTCTTTGCCGTGCGCAATGGGGGCTTTGCCGTGCGGCATGATTCTTTGCCGTGCGCCTGCGCACGGCAACGTGATTTTTTTTTATTTTTACCATTTAATTTATAAGGGTGCTATGATGATTTTGTACCCTTTAGTGATGACATTGATATAAGGGATTTGAGGCTAGATAGTATGCTTTGGTTCACTCAAAACCATTGTAGGAGGTTACATAGAATACAACTACTAACTATAGCTTGTACAATTATTGTATATTGTATTTTCACGAGGGTCTGATCCTTGAGAGAAAGCCGTAAATAAGACTCGATCGTGAAGAGAAGGAGGAAAATGTGTACCATGCTATGAAATGAATGAATGCATGCTCAAATTAGCAGAGCAAGAATAAATGCTATGCAAATATCTTTACCTTGACCCTCCTCAGCAGATCGTATCCTGTCATGCCAGGCCGGCATGCAGTAGTCAGTGACTACACGTGCTGACACACCGGAGCTGCAGAACCATGCATCATAAAACCTAACCCTAACCCTAAACCCTAAACCTATACCTAACCATAAATACTTACCCTTTAACCTAAACCCTAGCCCTAGCCCCTAAACCCTAGCCCTAACCCTACACCTAACCCTAACCAAGTAGATCGTGCACACCGTCGATCGTGTGATAATGGCTCTAGCTGCGGGTATATGTGCCAAAGGGTCCCAATCTTGGTTCTCCATGTGTATATGTACTAAACAAACCTAAAAGAACGAAAAGTTACATTGGTGCACCCTCGCGCGGAGAAATCTAGGGGGGTAGACCCGCCGGGGCACCCGTTTCGCTGTTTTGGGGGGGGGAGGAGGGGGAGAACGACCGCCGGAGCACCGGAACCCCACCAAATCTTGCATGTGGGCCTATGCTATGTGTCAAAGTGTGATGCAAGGTGTAATGGTGCAAAAGTAGCTCCCCTAAACCCTAGAACCTAGCCCTAACCCTACGCCGAACCCTAACCAGTAGATCAGGCACAACGTCGATCGTGTGATAATGGCTCTAGCTGCGGGTGTATGTGCCAAAGGGTCCCAATCTTTGGTTCTCCATGTGTATATGTCCTAAACAAACCTAAAAGAATGAAAAAGTACATTTGTGCACCCTCGCGCGGAGAAATCTAGGGGGTAGACCCGCCGGGGCACACGTTCCGTCGTTTTGGGGGGAGGAGGGGGATAACGACCGCCGGAGCACCGGAACCCCACCAAACCTTGCATGTGGACCTATGATATGTGTCAAAGTGTGATGCAAGGTGTAATGGTGCAAAAGTAGCTCCCCTAAACCCTAAACTGGGGAGGCTTCGAGCCCTAAACCCCTCTAAATCCCTAAACCACGACGCCGGAGCTGCAGAACCATGCATCATAAACCCTAACCCTAAACCCTAAACCTATACATAAATACTTACCCTTTAACCTAAACCCTAGCCCTAGCCCCTAAACCCTAGCCCTAACCCTACACCTAACCCTAACCAAGAGATCGATGCACACCGTCGATCGTGTGATAATGGCTCTAGCTGCGGGTATATGTGCCAAAGGGTCCCAATCTTTGGTTCTCCATGTGTATATGTACTAAACAAACCTAAAAGAATGAAAAGTTACATTGGTGCACCCTCGCGCGGAGAAATCTAGGGGGGTAGACCCGCCGGGGCACACGTTCCTCTGTTTTGGGGGAGGAGGGGGATAACGACCGCCGGAGCACCGGAACCCCACCAAACCTTGCATGTGGACCTATGATATGTGTAAAAGTGTGATGCAAGGTGTAATGGTGCAAAAGTAGCTCCCCTAAACCCTAAACCCTAAACTGGGGAGGCTTCGAGCCCTAAACCCCTCTAAATCCCTAAACCACGACGCCGGAGCTGCAGAACCATGCATCATAAACCCTAACCCTAAACACTAAACCTAACCATAAATACTTACCCTTTAACCTAAACCCTAGCCCTAGCCCCTAAACCCTAGCCCTAACCCTACACCTAACCCTAACCAGTAGATCAGGCACACCGTCGATCGTGTGATAATGGCTCTAGTCATGGGTATATGTGCCAAAGGGTCCCAATCTTTGGTTCTCCATGTGTATATGTACTAAACAAACCTAAAAGAATGAAAAGTTACATTGGTGCACCCTCGCGCGGAGAAATCTAGGGGGTAGACCCGCCGGGCACACGTTCCGCTGTTTTGGGGGAGGAGGGGGATAACGACCGCGGAGCACCGGAACCCCACCAAACCTTGCATGTGGACCTATGATATGTGTCAAAGTGTGATGCAAGGTGTAATGGTGCAAAATTAGCTCCCCTAAACCCTAAACCCTAAACTGGGGAGGCTTCGAGCCCTAAACCCCTCTAAATCCCTAAACCACGACGCCGGAGCTGCAGAACCATGCATCATAAACCCTAACCCTAACCCTAAACCCTAAACCTATACCTAACCATAAATACTTACCATTTAACCTAAACCCTAGCCCTAGCCCCTAAACCCTAGCCCTAACCCTACACCTAACCCTAACCGATAGATCGTGCACACCGTCGATCGTGTGATAATGGCTCTAGTCTGCGGGTATATGTGCCAAAGGGTCCCAATCTTGGTTCTCCATGTGTATATGTACTAAACAAACCTAAAAGAATGAAAAGTTACATTGGTGCACCCTCGCGCGGAGAAATCTAGGGGGTAGACCCGCCGGGCACGCGTTCCGCTGTTTTGGGGGAGGAGGGGGATAACGACCGCCGGAGCACCGGAACCCCACCAAACCTTGCATGTGGACCTATGATATGTGTCAAAGTGTGGTGCAAGGTCTAATGGTGCAAAAGTAGCTCCCCTAAACCCTAAACCCTAAACTGGGGAGGCTTCGAGCCCTAAACCCCTCTAAATCCCTAAACCACGACGCCGGAGCTGCAGAACCATGCATCATAAACCCTAACCCTAAACCTATACCTAACCATAAATACTTACCCTTTAACCTAAACCCTAGCCCTATCCCCTAAACCCTAGCCCTAACCCTACATCTAACCCTAACCAGTAGATCAGGCACACCGTCGATCGTGTGATAATGGCTCTAGCTGCGGGTATATGTGCCAAAGGGTCCCAATCTTGGTTCTCCATGTGTATATGTACTAAACAAACCTAAAAGAATGAAAAGTTACATTGGTGCACCCTCGCGCGGAGAAATCTAGGGGGTAGACCCGCCGGGCACGCGTTCCGCTGTTTTGGGGGGGAGGGGGATAACGACCGCCGGAGCACCGGAACCCCACCAAACCTTGCATGTGGACCTATGATATGTGTCAAAGTGTGATGCAAGGTGTAATGGTGCAAAAGTAGCTCCCCTAAACCCTAAACTCTAAACTGGGGAGGCTTCGAGCCATAAACCCCTCTAAATCCCTAAACCACGACGCCGGAGCTGCAGAACCATGCATCATAAACCCTAACCCTAACCCTAAACCTATACCTAACCATAAATACTTACCTTTAACCTAAACCCTAGCCCTGGCCCCTAAACCCTAGCCCTAACACTACACCTAACCCTAACCAGTAGATTAGGCACACCGTCGATCGTGTGATAATGGCTCTAGCTGCGGGTATATGTGCCAAAGGGTCCCAATCTTGGTTCTCCATTTGTATATGTACTAAACAAACCTAAAAGAATGAAAAGTTACATTGGTGCACCCTCGCGCGGAGAAATCTAGGGGGTAGACCCGTCGGGGCACGCGTTCACTGTTTTGGGGAGGAGGGGGATAACGACCGTCGGAGCACCGGAACCCCACCAAACCTTGCATGTGGACATATGATATGTGTCAAAGTGTGGTGCAAGGTCTAATGGTGCAAAAGTAGCTCCCTAAACCCTAAACCCTAAACTGGGAGGCTTCGAGCCCTAAACCCCTCTAAATCCCTAAACCACGACGTCGGAGTCAGTGAACCATGCATCATAAACCCTAATCCTAACCCTAAACCCTAAACCTATACCTAACCATAAATACTTACCCTTTAACCTAAACCCTAGCCCTAGCCCCTAAACCCTAGCCCTAACCCTACACCTAACCCTAACCAGTAGATCAGGCACACCGTCGATCGTGTGATAATGGCTCTAGCTGCGAGTATATGTGCCAAAGGGTCCCAATCTTGGTTCTCCATGTGTATATGTACTAAACAAACCTAAAAGAATGAAAAGTTACATTGGTGCACCCTCGCGCGGAGAAATCTAGGGGGGTAGACCCGCGGGGGCACACGTTCCGCTGTTTTGGGGGAGGAGGGGGATAACGACCGACGGAGCACCGGAACCCCACCAAACCTTGCATGTGGACCTATGATATGTGTCAAAGTGTGATGCAAGGTGTGATTCACCAAATGGTGCATGGCATGGATCCCCGGTCCGACATTCCTCACCTTCGGGCGATAACACTTAACGTATTCTCCGGACGTGTACGTCGAAGTGTCCCGCCGCGGGTATATCGGGGGCTAGAGCTGTGCCAAAGGGTGCCACACATGGTTTTCCATATGTCCATGGACTAAACAAACCTAAACCTATGAAAAGGTATATTGGTGGAACCTCGCACGGAGAAATCTAGGGGGGTAGACCATCCGGGGCCCACAGACAGCCGTTTTTTGGGGGGAATGACCCCCGGAGCACCGGAATGCCACCAAAACTTGCAACTGGACCTAAAACCTAACCCTAACAAACCTAAAAGAATGAAAAAGTACATTGTGCACCCTCGCGCGGAGAAATCTACGGGGGTAGACCCGCCGTCCCGCTGTTTTGGGGGGAAGGAGGGGGACGGCCGCCGGAGCACCGGAACCCTGATATATGTGGGGGATGAGCATGGAGACTAATTTTGTATTGCACATAGTGTAATAAATAGTCATCAAAAAGAAAAACTAATTAACAAAATAAATATAAGTAGTAGATGAAATAAAATAGTTAGATTAACAAATAAAATGTATATTGGCGCACGGCAAAGGGAGCAGCGCACGGCAAAGGACCCTTTGCCGTGCAACTGGTCTGTCTGCACGGCAAAGGGGCGGGACACGGCAGTGCCCAGGCCTTTGCCGTGCGTTGTTTCTTTGCCGTGCGGCTTGCAGGGACTTTGCCGTCCTAAAATCTTTGCCGTGCGCTGCTCCCAGACTTTGCCGTGAGAAACTTCTTTGCCGTGCGCCAGGTCTTTCTTTGCCGTGCTAGGTTTCTTTGCCGTGCGCTGCTCTCATACTTTGCCGTGCGTTATGACGTTGCCGTGCGGTCTCCTTGCTGCGCACGGCAAAGAAATCTTTGCCGTGCAGCAGCTCACGGCAAAGATAGGCTGCACGGCAGCGCCTGTTTTCCCCGTAGTGCGGTATGGAGGGAGTACTACTAATGACAGAGTATATTTTATCCTTGCGCTAAATTAATGATGCTGAGACGTCGTTGTTGATTGCTTGCGAGCTAGCAATAGCTTATTCAAAAACGTTTCCAGATCCAACAATCACGATCACAATTCATGCCCCGCATCGCAAATACAATGTAATAGCGCTAAATGCTGCTACTTGCTTGGATGTTGGTGAGTGTGGTGGCTGGTGTTTAGGTGGGCTTGCCCTGTTGTTGTATGTTTTTGCCTGATTTTCTCCTAAAACTAGACACTTTTTCTTAATAAATAGATGAGCCTCCGTTTAAAGAAAAATGCTGCTACTTGTAGCTAACGAACATCTGCTGTTCCACCTGCATGCACATGGCGGATCGATGGAATATACCGCCGTCAGGCTGGCACTTGCCGGATCCTTTTCTGACGATCGTTCGAACGTAGCTACGGAAGATGCTGCGCATCGCAGCGCGGACATGGGAAGATGATTGATCGTACCCTGCTGCGATCTATATATGCCAGTCAATAAGTGACAGGCTGATGATTGATCCGATCTGCTTCGTACCACTGAAGAAGATTTCAACCGTTGATAATCAATCTCGCCTAGTACAAGTGTACCATGCATTGGATCCATGAGGCTGCTCGTCAAGTATTTTTATAGGGAGACTAGTTTGTTACGTCGAATGCAACTTGTGACTAGTTAACAAATGATCTGTTTGCCAGTTCATGTACCGTATGATTGTCACGTGCTGTGTTTTCGCCGGTTAATTAATTAGCACCTAGTCCTTTTACAGGATGATGATGTGCTCTGCGACGTCATGAAATGTTGCCAGTTATATATATGATTTTTTGTTACCTGAGATTTTGATTTTATTACTTGCAGAAAAGTTGATGTGTAAAATGCGAATTTTAGAAATTTCGGAGGATTGGACTCGTAAGTACACAAACTGGGCGGTACAATATGTGATGTGTGTTGGTTAATAGAATTTGCATTTCTATAGTGTGTTGGGGCCTTACTAATCAACATGCCATGTAGGTTGTTTATTATACATATATAGACAGATAACATAAACTTGTAATACATAGTATGTAAGCAAAAGAGAGACTGCACATGTATTTCTCTGGTTGCGTAAGATTATCTAAACAGTGTACTGCATGTTGTATTAATTTACCTGCTGGACCCAAATGATGAGTCTCTATGAGCATGAAAGGTACTCCCTCCATCCCATGAATTCTTCTTAACTTTGTCTAAATTTGAATGTATCTAGATTCTAAATAGTCTAGATACATAGGATATCTGGACAGGGATCAGATTTGGTTTTCCGAGATAGGACAGGGTGTTTCTACACCCGGGTGCATATGCACCCTTTATTTGAAATGCATATTAAACATATTTTAAAATGTTAGAAAAATACAAATAAAAATTCCCCGTATATACCTTGACATATTACATGCTTACAAAGTTGTTTCAGCAAAAACCGATATGTTTCGTGCCTTGTGCAAAAAAGACAAATCTTTGGTGCTAAAATAGTCTATTTTTTGAAGCATTATTTGTCTTTTTTACACAGGGTAGAAAAATTGTTGGTTTTATGTAAAACTTTACGTGCACACATAGAACATGTCCCTCTATATGCTAAAATTTTTTACTAAATTTTTTATTTTTGGAAATATGTTTTATACATACCAGGTGCATATGCACCCGGGATCAGATTTGGTTTTCCGAGATACATTAAGATTTTAAGAAAGTTAAGATATGTTTAATGGGATATGACGGAGCGAGTAATAAACTATGTAATCATGTGTCACAGCCATACTATTACTAGTTTTACATAGTAACTGTCTAACTGAGCGCAACGGCCATGCCTGCTCCACATCATTTTGTACTTCTGATCAATAAAACCGAATGCTGTGTTCAGCTTGACTCTTCGGCAAACTGAAGCCGAACATTAGCACTGATCACCAACGGCAGAACAAGAAAACGATCACTAGGAGTACGCATTTAGGTCGTTCAAGTGAACATACAACTTAAATCCATTGGGGACGTGGAATATTTCCTGCTCATGCAGAAATTTGAGTTGCTTTTGCTCCATGGAGGTGCGCTGAGGACATTTTCAGGTTCTAGTTTGGATCATGTGGGAAGCTAGTTTTAGCAGCATTAGGTTGTCGCTGATGCTGATGGTATCCTCTTACACTTTGATCAGGGCAAAAAAAAAAAGCATGGCAGAATTCAGGACAGCTCCACCAGTTTAATTTCCCCGCAAAAAAAACGTGGTTCCGTTACATTCGTATCAAAGTATCGTCCTGCTTCTTTGTCTATGGGCTGTCTGACAATATATCGCTGGGCTCTTCCCGAGCCAGGCTGTTTGGAAGCCCGGGCTGGAGAAAAACTCTGGCTAGCCTGGCTAAATCAATGGGCCACCAAGACGTGTGGTCCATCCAATTCAAGTGTTCTAATCGAATATTCTCAAAACAAAAAGTGTTCTAATCGAATTTGAGGAGGCAGTTTTTGTCCATGAGCCTAGGAGTTCGAACAAAGAAGCTCACACCCTAGCTAGTAGTGTGCTCTTCGAGCACGGTTGCTGTTAGGAATTAATTAATAGGTTAATTAAAGTGATAATCCTCCCTCTTGTAATTATCTATGACGGTTGCTTCGCCAACAGTCGCGACCCTCCTCGCACCCTCTCGAACAGACGCGACTCTTACTCGTGTCCCTTCCCAGTGTATATATACTCAGAATCATCAATGGAAAGTAACAGTTGAATCATTTGTTGTCTCTCTCGTATTACATCTCAATTACTTCTAACACGTTATCAGCACGCTCACCACTGAGCGAATTCCATCACAAGAACTGGAAGAATGACGAGAAGAGAGTTCGCCTCCATCGTTCCGTTCCAAAGAAGAACCGTGCAGGGAAGAAATTGAGGAAGGAGGAATCGATGCACTGTCCATCGTCATCGCTTCAACCCCAATCGGCTCTGTTAACTTGTCTTCAAGATCATCGAAATCGAAGAACTGAAGAACGAACTGAGCGCACGTCCATGAACAATTGGATTGATTCCAAACTGCACAGGCAAAACGGTAAGAATCACATGCCTGGAGGCTTCCCGTCTCCGCTTTTCTTCTTCTTTGGAGAAGATAGATGCAGACAGCGTTTATGGTTTTTCCTAACCAACACCACGGCGCTCGTCGTCGGTGACGCTCGGATTCGTCCCCGGTCTCCCTCGCCACCAGCCAAAAGTGCGCGCTGCCGGTCTGGCTCTTCGCCGGGCCCGCCGTCACACAAAGCCCCGGTAATCAAGGACGCCGTCCTCGACCCAGTGCTCTCCGCGCCTGCCGTCCCCATCGGTGGCCATGCCCGCGACGTCGCACGGCGGCTAACGGACGACGGGAGCCTCCGCCTTCGGCTCCGGTGTGAGCGCCACGGCCGTCGATGCTGTTGCGCCATCGCGCCTGCCGTCCCTGACGCCAGTCACGCCTCCACCTTCGCCAAGGACAGGCGCTCACCGCCGCCTTGTGGTTATCGGCCTCCTGCTGTCGAGCCCGCCTTCAAGCGGCCGTGGGCGCCGCGCCAGAACCTGGAGCCCGCCCTGCCTCGGGCTCGCAAACGGCGCCTCTAACGGCGTCGCTCCGGGCACCAGGCTGCCTGGCGGCTCCTCCGAAGAGGACGAGCATGGCAGGAGCACCAGTCACCACCGGTGAGCACCGATGCGATGCACACGAGTATCGCGTGGTGGTCGCCGCCTGTATTGGTTGTTTGGATTGGCGATTTACACAAAAATAACCCAAAACTGAAAGAAAAGCACAGACTAACCCTCCGGCGAAATTATTTCACGAATCTAACCCTTTTGTGTGGCGCCCCTCTCAAGGGCGCCACACATGCCCATGTGGCGCCTCTATCTCTGGCGCCACACACCCATCCGACGTGGCCCGTCGACGCTGAGCTGGTGACCCCGATCCGACGTGGCAGCACGAGTGGCGTCGTTCTGGCCGGCGCCACACTTTGAAAGTGTGGCGCCCCTGGCAAGGGCGCCACACATTCACTTAAGTTTGGGCGCCGCGCGCGTCCAGCCCGACCCTCTTCTTTCTTTCTTCCTCTGTTCTTCTTCTCTCCTCCAAAGGCGCCCGGTTTTCTCTCTCCCCCTCTCTCCCCCACCAAATCAACCACCAAATCGTCGGATCTGTCCGTGGAGATCGTTCCCAACTCGTTGCTTGAGGTAATCTCCTCCGTTTCCCCTCTTTTCATCCATTGATTTTGTGTATTTGCTCCAATCTATATGTGAAACCCTAGATGTGGATTTGGTTGATTTGAGGGTGGAGATGGATTTGGTTGGATGTTAGGGTTGTTGAAGTAGAAGAAATGGTAGTGTGCTAGTTTGTATGGGTAGATTATGTTGATTATGGTAACTAATGAACACATGTGTGTATGTGTTCCCATTATGCTAGGGGGATGGAAAGAATTGTTCATGTTCATCATGTGGAGAAGGATGCTTTCTTGAAGGGAAACATAGAGCCGGACCCGAAGAGGTTGACTTGGTGTTTGACGTTAGCCCTAGCTTTGCGGAGGTGGTAGCACAAGTTAGGGTTGAGTTGAATTGGAATGAGCCAAATGATGGTATTGAGCTAGAGGGAAGGCATAATGTGGGGTTTGGAATGCACACCCGTTGGAAGATAATGCATATCAACTCCGAGCAACGTTGGTCCATTTACAAGGAGACGGTGGCCGGGTCACAAGATAAGGCTTTGGAGTTGTTTGCAACCAAGACGGTTGAGGCTCGTATCGAGCTTGACCTTAACCGGCCCTCCTCCCCGTTCGAGAGAGGACTCCTCCACCAATGAGCCAAGAAGAGGCCACCCAATCTCCCATTGTCCAATCTCCCATTGCCCAACAACCTCCGTTGGATAATGAGTATGATGAGCATGACGATGGTGATGATTGTTTCGAGATGAATGGCAACAATGTGGGTGATTTGGATAAATATTGGACGCAAGAGGAGATGGACCACTCCATTCCTTATTCCCGATGCTATGCGTCGGACTCGGATGATGATGGACCCGAAGAGGAGGTTGACGAGGATGGCTTCACGGCTAAGGAAGCCGAAAGAGCCGAGATCTTCAAGAAGGTAACCGGACGGGATATTCGGGTACCATTGTTCCGTGATGTTAGTCTTGCGGATGGAGCCGTGGTTGATGGTGGCAAAAGTTTACTTCTTGGAGCTAGGCCACTATCCAAGAGAGATGTGGATGGTAGGACGGCTATGATCTCTAAAGGGCTAACGTTTGATACATTCTTGGAATTGAAGATATGGTTGAAGGAGTTCTCCATTAAGCATCATCGCCCTTACATCGTTGTTCACTCGGACTTGAAGAAGCGGTACACGCTAAAATGTGTGGATAAAAGGTGCCCATGGGTTGGCCGTGCACGACCTTTCAAAAAGGGCCCTCTTGGCACATAACAAGTTGTGTAGCCACTCACATGTGCCGGGACCGAAGCTTGATGGCAAGGATGCACGGCCGGACCACCGATCAACTCACATCCGAGTTCATTGCATACAAGCTCTCGGCGGAGATATCATCACTTCCGATCATGAGCATTAGGTCCGTGCAAGATACGGTCAAATCCCGGTTTGCCTACGACGTCAAGTACGGGAAGGCATGGAAGGCCAAACAAGCCGCATTCAAGATGTTGTACGGTGATTGGGAGGAAGCATACAACCGTATCCCTAGGTTGTTGTTAGCGATGGCCGCAACTAACCCGGGCATGGTGCATGTGGTCGAGCCTTCCGCAACCAAAATGACATTGCATGATGGTAAAAGAGTGAGGGTATTTCACCGTGCATTTTGGTCATTCCAGCAATGCACGAGGGCATTCGAACATTGTAGGCCCGTCATAGCCGTGGATGGTACCTTCTTGACCGGTCAATACAAGGGCACACTATTGGTGGCAATAGCAAGTGATGCAAGCAACCGTTTAGTACCATTGGCTTTTGCATTGGTAGAGATTGAGAACAATGATAACTGGCAATGGGTTTTTCATATATTGAGGACGAGGGTCATACCACCCTCAAAGGAAGTGTGTGTCATCTCCGATCGTCATCAAGGAATTCTCAATGCGGTGGAGGTTCCAATTCTCGGGCATGCTCCCTTGCATCACCGATGGTGCATGAGGCATTTTTGTGCGAACTTCTACCGGGCATGCAAGAGCAAAGAGTTGTCTGACCTTCTTCAAGATTGTTGCCTCGCTTATTCGGAGCGCCGCTTCGCAAACCTATACAACGGCTTGCTGAAGCACAAAGACCTCAACGCGGGTGGTCAAGAGTTTCTACATAGACACCTCGTATTTAACTCAAAGTGGGCGAGAGCTTATGATGAGGATGGGAGGAGATATGGCCAAATGACAAGCAACATGGCCGAGTGCTTCAACAATGTTTTGAAGGGTGTCCGTGCATTGCCCGTGACGCGCAATCATTCAATACACATTCGAGAAGTTGAATGTCTATTTCCGTAACTACACCGATGAAACGGAGAAGGAAATTGCTTTGAATGCCGAGTTCCCAAAGAAGGTTCAAGAGTTCATGGATTTTCAGGCGAGGAAGGCCGACTCCCAAACGGCTACATGTTATGATAATGTTGACTGGGTTTACCAAGTGAATGAGCCGGGAGGCACCACACAAGGTGGTGTCCAACACGGAGGCCGGGCTTTCCGTGTGTCCCTAAAGACATGTGAATGCACATGTAGGAGGCCCTCTTTGCTTCATTTGGCTTGCTCCCACTTGCTAACAGCAGCACGCACTAGACGTGTCGACTACAATAACCCGCTCACCGTTCGGGAGTCCGAGTTCTCAATTGAAGCCACAAAGAGGACATGGGCTCCAAGGTTTTGTCCTTACTTGGATCAATCACAATGGTCGGAGTATCATGGAGTGCAAGTTTGGCCAGATCCGGAATGGAAGGTTGTGAAACGTGGAAGAAGAAAGACAAAGAGGTATCACGGAGATATGGATAGATGGGGTCATTCCGGAAACAAAGTTATTCCAAGAAGCTCGCGAGCCAACTAATTGTGGATCCCGCAATAGTAAGGGCCACAATAAAAGGAAGTGCACATCCGAGCAAAAAATCAAAGGGCAATGATGCTAGCACAAGTCAAGCATCAAGTAGCCAACAAGCTTCAAATCAACCTCCAAGCCAACAAACCCCAAGCCAACAAGCTCCAAGCCAACAAGCTCCAAGCCAACCGCGTCAAACTCCTCCAAGCCAAACGCGTCAACCTCCTCCAACCCAAACGCGTCAACCTCCTCCAAGCCAAACGCGTCAACCTCCTCCAAGCCAAACGCGTCAACCTCCTCCAACCCAAACGCGTCAACAAGCTCCAAGCACACAAGCCCAACGGCAACAAGCTCCTACGCAACAAGCTCCAAGGCAACAAGCCTCAAGGCATCAACCACAATGGCGACAAGCTCCAAGGCAACAAAGGATTCACGTAGGGCTTAGTAGAGGTGGCCGTCGCGGTGCTAGTATGCTACGATACCTAGCGGGGCCTTATCCGTATGTGTCTCGAAGTTACTACTTGCATTGTACTTTCTATTTTCATATTCCATGACTAACTTTGGTTTTTCAATTTGGTTTACAGGTATGGCAACTCAACCCACCAAGGGGAAGGGAGCATGGGAGGGCAATGAGAAGGAGGTCCGTTTGGGAGGAGGCGGTAAGGACGGTGCGGAAGAAGGAGAAGGAAGAACTAGAGAGGAAGAAGAAGGAGGAGGAAGACAAGAAGATGGCGGAGAGTGCCCGTATGCAAAAACAGTATGAGGAATACATATTGTTCCACAAGAGGAGGAATGCCAAGC
Source organism: Lolium rigidum (assembly GCF_022539505.1). Lineage (NCBI taxonomy): Eukaryota > Viridiplantae > Streptophyta > Magnoliopsida > Poales > Poaceae > Lolium > Lolium rigidum. Next base: position 246,191,301 of record NC_061508.1, on the reverse strand, counting down.
TGAAGGCCGAACGGGACCGTGAGGCACGGATAAAATTCCTGAGGAGCTGCCAACTTGAGCAAATTGCGAGGGAGAGGGCCAATGTGGCGCCAGTGGGAAGGGCGCCACTCATTGACATGTGTTAAAACCATGAAAAATCCTACCATATTCCAACAAAACTGCCATCATGTCAAAAGCTATGTCATACACACATCATATCAACAGCCATTTCGTACACACATCATCGACATAACATCATCATACCTAACATCGTAGCACATAGTTTCATACAATTTAAGATAGAATTCAAACAACACGAAGCAACGAAGATAGAGTTGACAACACTCGACGTTCTAACTATCGGTGTCGGAGCCGGATTCGCCGGTGTGGGGTACTGCACACGGTAGGCGGTGTCGTCGAACACCTTGACGATCATCTCGCCGTCCCCCTCGTAGAGGAAGGTGAGCTGGCAGCCGGGCTCGAGGTGGAGGTCACGGGCGAACTTGTCCCACCCCGTGTGCAGGTACATCTTGCCCTGCCCGTCGAACAGGACCTCCACGGGCTAGCGGCGAAGCTGCGCCTAGCCTCCCGTAGCTGCAAGTGCGCCGGCTCGACGCCGTCGACGAACTCGGCGAACTTGTCCAGTAGCCGCTTGATGCCGAGTGGGTCGTCGTCGATGCGGAGGAGGAACTCGAAGCAGCGTTCGTCATGCGAAGACGAGGAGGATGCAGGTGACGGTGATCGTGGGGCCCTTGCCGCTCCACCGCGGCGGCCCCTTCCCCGGCCCGGGGGCGCCAGACCGCGGCGGCCGCCCTTCCCCGTCCTCCCGGCACCGGCCATCCTACATGTTTACATTTTTGAACCATATTACGATCCATTCAACTAACAAATATGAGTTACTCCATCACAAATACTAGGCATACATGTGGGTTCATACACATACATACACATACATACATAGAGTTCATACACATACATGTGAAATTTCATATGTAGATTTCTACACATCTATGGTTCAAACACATGCATACATGAGGCTACCATCTCCAACACAAACAATACAATATAGAGTGCACAAAAGAAAAAAACATGTCTAGGGTTCATGTCCAAATCTAGCCCGATCTATGAAATTAGTGGATGAATGGAGAAGATTTGAAGGAGATTACCTTGACAAATGGATGGGGAACGATCTCCACGGACAGATCTGACGATTTGGTGGTGGATTTGGTGGGGGGGAGAGGGAGGAGAGAGAGAACCGGGTTGGGGAGGAGGGAGAGAAGAAGAGAAAGAAAGAAGAAGGGTCGGGCTGGGCGCGCGCGGCGCCCAAACTTAAGTGAATGTGTGGCGCCCTTGCCAGGGGCGCCACACTTCCGGCCAGAACGGCGCCACTCGTGCTGCCACGTCGGATCGGGGTCACCAGCTCAGCGTCGACGGGCCACGTCGGATGGGTGTGTGGCGCCAGAGATAGAGGCGCCACATGGGCATGTGTGGCGCCCTTGAGAGGGGCGCCACACAAAAGGATTAGATTCGTGAAATAGTTTCGCCAGAGGGTCAGTCTGTGCTTTTCTTTCAGTTTTGGGTTATTTTTGCGTAAATCGCCGTTTGGATTGGGAAATTGATTCTCCTACCTTATCCTATCGTACGACCATTGACCACAGAGGCGGTCCTTTCCAGGCTGCCCAAAGTGATCCTTTTGCATATGGTTTGAGCCACCAACCATTTGCATATAACATGTTCACTTATTTTAGATTTTTAACAAATCAGTCTACTAACAACAGTTTTAACAGTAGTTTAATTCCTACTGTACACCCTGTTAGATTCAGTATACCTATTTTCAGTACTGTATTTCTGTTGAGTACTAAATATTCCAGAATATATATGACGTAATATATCTTCATGACCCAACATGTTGAGATTTATTATGTTCATTATTTGCAATTGAGAATTTGAATTTCTTGCAAATAAGAATCAGTTCATCGTCTCAATTGTGCCTTTGGCTTAATACGAGCAAGAATTGATATGCAAAATTGAAAGTGACTTCTTCAAATTGATGTGTTGAGATCATAGGTAGTGTGCGGATCTACTGCATTGCAGATTATCTTCACTACCACGATTGCTTTATCAAGTAATCTTCCGTACATTTTTATTAAGTCATGACATAAGATGCTAGAATTGCGAGTATCTACTGATTTCATCAGATTATACTCTCTAGTGCTACGAGACGTACTCCAAAATTTCCTTGGAGATTATCTACAAAGTGTCATACTTAACAATTTGAGGTTCATGCACACTAATGATTTCAAGCCAACGCCTTGAATCTTATTAATTTTGCAAAATTCATTACAACATAACCATGATGATTTTTGATTTACCAATTGTAAACTAATAATCTCTGGTTCACCCACGTAAATAAATGATGCCCGAAAAAGGATTTGAGGCATTTGTCCTCAATGGCCACAACTACACTACATGGAACATGACGATCAAGATCACTCTTGCATTTCATGGGATAATGCGTGCAATCCAAGCCTCACAGGATTCACCTCCGACTGGAGCCACGTCATTGACAGAAGAGTAAAAGTATGTTGTCATGTACATCACAAGGCAACATACATCCAGATCGAGTGTGAATGCTATACGCATATGACAGAGGAATGCCACACCAACAACATCTGGTTATTCTGTATTAACAATCCCTAGCATGCAAAGGAACTCAGGAAAAAAAGTTTGAAGCTTACTTCAACCTTCATCCAGATTGCACTAATAGAGATGGTTGTTCGCGAGATGTTCTCTTCGAAATTGCAACACCATGACTCTCTAGCGGTCACAAGATCCTATGGGCACGGAGAACATGATCATTGAGTATGCCTCAACCGACATGTTAATTTGGAGACTTTAACTAGTCTCATTATCTCCTTAGTGATCGATTTATTCATGTCCATTTTTGTTGTTGTAATAGAACATATATATATTGTATTTCACAATATATTTTATCAGCACACTGGTATGAATAAGATTGAATATCTTCTATATATTTGGTAAAGATTTCTACAATAGAAACTCTCCAATTTGATATATAGATTTCTACGGGATTCAATCCAATGGATGAGGAACAAGTATTTGAAAAGCTCATTTTGAGGTTCTCATATACCTCAATATCAAAGCTGGATCACTGAAGTCCCTCGATCAAATGCATTCGAGGTGATATTTGTGGCCTCTTCCAACCATAGTGTGGACTAAAAATGAATTATAATCAATTCGAATGGACAATGATGCAAAATTCTCTTTATGTGCCTCCAATAATTATTGCATGGTTTTCGAAGATTTGAGTTCAGCACTTTGTCACATGTGTCCATACACAAAAGGTTTGGTTGAATATCTGAGCAAGAGGATCGGGCTCGTTGCACGACCTTTGTTAATGAGTTGAAATTTTACCAACTTCACGTTGGAGTCATGCGGCTTTACACAGCCTTGACTAACTAACTGCATATCTCAGAACTTCCCCTCTGCAATTGATACGTGGAAATCCTCCGAGCATTTCCCATCTGCGTAAGTTCGGAATCGCTTCACGCGTACCGATCTCACCACCACAACGTACATCATAGGCCCACAAATTAGGGATCTATGTGGGGTACAGATCTCCGTCGATCACTAAGTACCTTGAACTCCTCATAAGGGATCTGTTCATAGCCTTGTACGCTGATTGCAAATATTGAAGGATGGATATTTCCAGGCATTTGGGGGAGACTTCAAGTACCAAATAGAATGCCAGGAAATTATTTGGAACTCCACGTTCCTCTTCATATCCACGTACTCAAGAATCCGGACTATACATCTATGATTCACAAATTTGCAACACTTTGCAAATAACCTGCCAGATTTATTTACTGATTAAAAGGTGATATATAATACTTTAATCCGGCTAGAAATGCGCCCGAAAGAGTGCAGGTACCAATAAAAACCACTCAACTCCGTATCTCTGAAAAGAGGAGTAGTACAGCCTCTAACCAGTATCTAGCTTCCTACAAGCAACAAGGTAAAACGAGGAGAAATCCTCTCAATCAGTAAATACATATCAACCTAGCGTTGACTAACACCTTATGGGTAGTATACACCCAGTGGAAGGGAAACCTCCACAACCCAGCTTCAGCTTGCACACACTGGCTGGGATATCGGAACACTCGGACTCACGCGTATCGGGAAATCACGAAGAGTCATCATGGGTGTTTGAGATTTCCTCCAACTATATCAATTCTGGAGAATCATATGATTAAAGCCTACAAATGTCGACAATATTTCTCTTGTATGATTGCAAACATCGTTCACAATGATTCAGATCCAAAGACCATGGCCATGGCATAGTGTAAACCACTTGCTCGGACTGAAACAATCGAAGGATGCAATCCAAGCAGAATTAGCCTCGCTCCTCCAAATGAATTCCCTATGCGGTTCAATATGTTCTCTTCCAGCAACGGAATGACGTAACAAGGTGGTGAGAAAGCAAGGCTTGTAGCACAAGGTCGGATTTACGCAGAGATCCGAGACCTAATCTCCAGATGCGAGTGAAATCCTATTTCCGGTACATTATATCATTGGCAATACAAAATCATCTATCTATGCAGTTGATAGATGTAGCGACCACACATCGATGTGGATCACTAGATTTGGACATGTATGGTTCTCGATGGAACCACAATCCGAATCGAAACAGACATGCAACATGTATTGTGTAAAATCTTTAAGTCGGAATATGACTTATTGTTGTCGGTATATTTTGGTACAACCGACGTAGTGAGTTCCTTATACACAAGGATTACTCCTACAATGATGATTACTCATGCGTTTTTGTCATACACAAGTATTTCTCTAGCAATGATGAAGCACGTGATCATCCTAATGATGGAATTTGAGATGAAGAATTTGGTTTAACCCGAACAGTGCTTGATACTACAAGTCGAGCTACTTCACTCAAGTATTATGGTACACCAAGTTGCCTATATGTATTATAAATATTGCAGAAAATTAAAATGGACAAGTCATATCCATCTCCCATGCCGGTTGTTCGATCTCTAGACGTAGAGAAAGATTCACTCAAACCACGGGATGATGTAGAAGGGATATTGGAACTTGAAGTTCTATATCTCAGTGCCATTGGACCCACTAACGCAATTGGTTGGGAATCAAGAATATCTTTCAATATCTCCAAGGCATCACACATTACTTGACATATTCTTGTAATTTCAAAGAAATCTGAACTCCAATATCATCAGGATACACTGATGTTGGCTACTTGAATGATCCCCATAATGTGTATCAACATGGTAGAATTGTCGCTCCATTGATGTCTTCGAGACAGACTCTGGTGACTGCACCTACCAATCATTCTAAAATACAAAGTCGCGTTAACACGTGTAGCTTTACGGAATGATAAACCACATATATGAGTCATGTGATATTGGTTCTCTTGAACCATCAATCATTATCTACACAGATAATGTTGCTTGTGTTGCATGGATGCAAACATGATACATCAAGAGCAATATCACTAAGCATATTGCATCTAGATTGTTTTATCTCCATGAACTTCAGAAGAGTTGGGGAATAAACATCTTGCAAGTCAAATCACACAATAATGTTGTTGGTTTTTTCAACCAATTTCAACGTTTCATAAGTATTTTATGGAATTGGTATGCGACGGCTTCCAAAATTGCAAGAATCAGGGGGAGTATCTTCCTGAATCAATCATGTTCAAAGCATCATATTACACTCTTTTTTCCTTTATGAGTTTACTACATAGGTTCTCATCAAGGTTTTTAATGAGGTAATATCAACACAAGATGATATGTCATATTTTCTGTTTTCCCCCAACGGGGTTTTTAGGAAAGTATATACGACATATATTGTTCTCTAAACTCTATGGGTTTTTTCCTTTTACAAGGTTTTTCTCATATTGAGTTAACAAAGAGACAATACCAATTATATGCTGTGTCATTTTCTCCTTATTTTCCCACTGGGTTTTGAAGGAGTTTTAACAGCATATCTAACCATTATATGTTGCACCATTTTATCCTTATTTTCCCACTGGGTTTTAAGGAGTTTTAGCAACATATCATACACCCTACTCTCCTCATATTTTTCCCACAGGGTTTTTGGAGGAGATGATTCCAAAGATGATTTCAGAGATGATCGATCGCAAGGTCAAGGAAGGATTAGGGGGAGTGTTAGGAATTAATTAATTGGTTAATTAAAGGGATAATCCTCCCTCTTGTAATTATCTATGACGGTTGCTTCGCCAACAGTCGCGACCCTCCTCGCACCCTCTCGAACAGACGCGACTCTTACTCGTGTCCCTTCCCAGTGTATATATACTCAGAATCATCAATGGAAAGTAACAGTTGAATCATTTGTTGTCTCTCTCGTATTACATCTCAATTACTTCTAACAGTTGCCATGTCTGCCTGTCTGGCTGAGTGCGCCTCCAGGTGGCGATTGTATTCCTTTATTAGTTGATGTTTTAATGAAGGTATGGGTCCGTAAAGAAAAGTGTTATAATCGAATTTTATCATTTTGGGTCCATTCAATCTAAATTTATTCCTATTGTATCCTCAACTTATAGATAGCTAAAACTAGCAACAAATACCTTAACTTCCTCAGGCCTCATCCATATTAACAAATTATTTATTCATCATAAGATATTTTTTCGTAATAAAACTATTCAACAGTGTAGTTGTTGGTCCAACGTGGATTTGCTACTTCGAGTGGTAGCCATGTGTTCATTTGGAGCTATTTGATGTTGTCTCATGATCCATGCTCAAATATGATGTCCTGATGTCCGTTAAATCATGTGCGGCGTGGTTAGAGCATCCCCACTCGTTGGCGCTCCCCACATCTAAATCCGGCGAAATTTTCGTCCGGATTGGATCAATTTTTGGCATGGGGGTAGTATATTTCCAGTCGTGTGCTCCCCAAGCGGCGTTTCTCGGGGAAAAAGAGGATGGTCCGGGGAGTCCGGACGAAAGAGGAGATACGTGGGCGTGGGCGGTTGGTTTTGCTCCATCCGGAGTCCCCGAGCGCTCCCCGGGGGGCCGGGGATGGCGTGGGATCGCCGGATGAATTTATGCCCAAATCCGGACGAAATCGAGAAACCGGAGGCGCGACTGGGCCGGATTTCGCCGTCTGAATGTAAAAAACGGCTCGTGGGGGCTTCTCGGGGAGACGAGTGGAGATGCTCTTAGGATGTATGTCATACATGTCCAAAAAAAAGGGTCGTGCCCCTTCATGTCGGCAGAAAAATTACAAAAAAAAGCACACGCACTCGGCAATTTTTTTGCTCACGGGTGCATTATTTTTTCTCAACGGTGCAGATCGCGCATGGGTGCAAAGTTCTTGGGCACCGATGCTGAAATTCTGCACACGGGTGCAAAAATTAGCCCACGGTCGCAAAACTTTATCCTATGGATGCAACATTTCTCCAGGCGGTTAACGACATTTCTTTTAAATGTATTTGAGAGTTTGACCGTCCTACATGGATAAGCTTAGTGTTCGATTTGCGGCCCCGTGGAGTCTAACCTCAGCACCACGATCGCATATCATAGATTTGACCTAGATTGTGTACGTCGCTGAATTCGCTGACCTAACTTTCGTGAAGTGATAATTTTTAGCTTAAGGGCGTGTTCGGCAATCCTCCAGCTTCCAGCTTCCCAAAATTTCACCGTGGAGCAGCGCCGAACACTCTAAATCCGCGGAGCTAAATCCGAGAAGCTGATCCAACTTGATGTACAAAAATCGGAGCACCTCTTTCGGAACTTCGCGGATCAGCAAAACACGGAGCAGCCCGAAATTACAAGGCCATGCCACCGCCGAGTGAGAAAAAACGCTTCGTTCCTCCCGACCGAACCTCATCTCCTTTCCCCAATCCCCTTCTTTCTCTTTCTCTGTAGTTGACGACGCTTGGACGGAGGTATGTACGCCACTAGGACGCCACCGCCATCAGCTGGAGGAGGACTCCGACGTCGCACTCGTCCGCCGCAGTGGAGGCGAGAGGCCAGTTTGTCCCGGCGTTGTTGACGCGGCTCGAGGCGGCAAGAAGATGCGGCAGAGATGCAGACTTCGTACTGCTCCCCAAACCTGAGGTCTAGAGGCCTCCCCGCCGCTGGCCGCCGTAGTCCAGGCCGCACCTCCGGTCGCCGCGCCGCGCCCCCGCCTGCATACAACTCAAGGTCCCGAGCGGCTTCAGATCCCCCTCCTCCAGCAGGTGGAACGCCGGCCGCGCCCCTGCCTGTAGATAGCTCGAGCTCCCGAGCGGCTTCAGATGCGCCTCCTCCAGCAGGTGGAACCCCGGCCGCGCCCCCGACGTGCTCGTACGGCACCACCTCCGGCCGCTTCTGCAGCAGCCGGTCTGACCTCCCGTTCCTCTTCCTCTCAGGCTAGTTCGCCCTCCTCCGAGCTAACAGATTGGTTTAGCTACGTCGAGCAGGCTGGCCCAACCAAAAATGGGCTTCGAGCCCAACTAAACGGTGGAGCTGTGCCGAACGTTTCATGTGCCACAAAAGAAGCTGGAATCGGAAATACGAAGCTGGATCTAAGGATTTCGGGAAGCCAGGGGATTGCCGAACACGCCCTAAGTTTCTGGCAAGGGTCAAAATTGTTGATTTTCACAATAGCGAGAGTTTTATTTTACCTGTTGCGGCAAACTCTTTATTTTGAGTGCAACCTGAAGCGTGTCTTTGCCCTAGCCATGCCCTCTCCACGAACGGCACTATCATGTATTGTTTGTTCATTTGAGTTCATCTTTTAGAGCTTTGATTCTTTTTTATCTCAAAGCTTCCATGATTCTGAACATTTTTTGCCTTAATTGTTACTTACTGATAGATTTTGTTCATTTCAAGATTTCGATTGAGATTATCTCAAAGCTTGCATGTTTCCCTGCCTATCTTTTGAACTAATCGATCAGGTCTGAGTGGAGCAGAGACTGCGGCGCTAGTGCAGTTCTGATTAAATCCAACCTGATCTGAACACCACTTGGACGATCTCATCATTTTCACGGTCCTCTTGTAGGTCATTTTCAGGTTAACCTCAAAATAGTGCCCGCGTGGTCTCGAGCTTCCCCTGAATCAAAAGAATTACGGCATGCTCCTGAACTTGCGATGAATCTAGAAATAACTGTGAAAAAAGAGAGCGAAACCCACGCTATGCCTTGCTTAGGTGATACGTAGCCGACCAGGGAGGCAAGCGCACGGGATTAGATTCCGGCAATGGACTAAAGAAGGCACTAACATGATCCGAGCAAAGCAAAAGCTAGAGGCTCAAAGCAAAAGCGCGAAAGCACTAGCCTAACCACAAGCGAGCGAATAACCATGCATCATCACTCTTTAGCCTTTTCTCCATTATTCAGGCGAAGAAGCTCAAGCTACCAGTTCTCACTAACCTTGCCATTGCCCTGCGCCACTCCACTTCAGTGATATGGAGATGCATCATCTCCACCTCCATGTCCTCACGATCCTTCTACTTATCTCAGCCCGGCCTCCCTCCGTCGCCGGTGGCCTCTGCCGCGACAGCTGCGGCGACGTCCCGGTGCGCTACCCGCTGGGCATCGACGACGGGTGCGGCAGCCCATACTACCGCAGCATGCTCACCTGCACCGACAACACCACGCTCCGCCTCCGCACCCCGTCCGGCACGTACCCGGTCTCCGGCGCCGACTACGCGGACCCGCACCTCGTGGTCACCGACCCGTCCATGTGGACCTGCGCGCGGCCCTTCACCTCCGTCCACGCCGCGCCCTTCAGCCTGGACACCAGCACCCGCTTCACGCTGTCCCCGAGGAACGACCACCTCTTCTTCAACTGCGACGAGGACCGCGTCATCGTGGCTCCCCGGCCGGCGGTCTGCGACCGGTACCCGGACCGCTGCGACTCGGCGTGCGACAACGCCGGCTACCTCTGCCGGAACCTGCCGGGCTGCCGCGACGCGCTGGACGAAGGGAACATGACCTGCTGCACCTACCAGCCCCGCGCCGCGGAGTCGCTGCGTACCATGATGCGGCACTGCGAGGCGTACACCAGCGTGTACTGGCGCGCGGTGGGCGACAAGTTCCCGCCCTACGACCAGGTGCCCGACTACGGCGTCCGGGTGGACTTCGAGATCCCCGTCACCACGCGCTGCCTGCAGTGCCAGGACCGGCGGCGCGGCGCCAACGGCACCTGCGGCTTCGACCCGCTCACCAGGGACTTCGTCTGCATCTGCGGCGATGGCCGGAACTCCACCACCGACTGTGCAGGTGCGTGCTCCATCATTTTCTCTGCTCGATCGACCGATCTGGCGCGCGAGTGTCACTTCTATCCCTAATTAACCTTGGGGAATGCCAGCCTGAACTTATGTTCTCCTGTGCAGATGTTGGCGGCTCAGGGCATGGGGCATCAGCCGGGGTTGTAGCTGGTGCGAAATGAGAACCACTTCTTGAAACCTCACTCACACTTGCTGTTTGAAGAAACAATTTCGTTAACGCCCGCTGCCATTCTTTTTTCATGCAGCGAGCGTCGTGTTCTCGATCTCGGCAGCGATCGGCATCGGGGGGCTCGTGATGTACATTCGCAAGATGAGGTCCAACAAAGTGGTCACCTGCGGCGTCCAGAGCAACGAAAATAGATTCTTCTAAGCCGGCCACGCGCAAACAATTCCTATGGTGGACACCCTTGCGTGTACGTGCAAAGAAGAAAGAAGGCTACTATTTCACCACATTGCAGGGTTTTGTTCAAGTAAATTTGAGCCAAGTTTTGGTTACTTATGTTATGTGAGGTATATACAACATGAAGCCGTGGGATATTTCGCTCTGTAGTACATTTTGGGGGTAGATTTATTATGCATATATGATGGGCATGTTGGCCATACTACATTCAGCATTTTGATGGCAACGTAGTCAGATGAACGAGACAGAGCTATATGTAAAGTGCATACCGCCAAGAAATGTTTTTCTTCCCTGCGGAAGGTCCTATCAAGCAGGGGCGGAGCTAGAGCAAGCATTTCCCTCATGCATGCTCAAGTTTGCACCCTTTGCTAGTTGAAATTATGTCTTCCTGATGCACTTTTCCAGCCTTACATAATGCATTGCCCTCAAATACAAATTTGTTTTTTTACATTGATGCCATAGAGATCCACTCCTGGTCCAATGCACATCGATGCCATCGATTTTCTGCTTTAAGATTCATGCCACACTGTTATGCAAGCGATCGTCGAGTTTCATCATGTTTATGTTTGGTCCGACACATTGGAACACAATGAAACTGAATGAAACAGTGCACAGGAGGTCCCGTGCAGTGTGCACGGAGGAATTGGCGGGTTCGCATACCACAGATTTTACATTGTGGTTTAGCAGGCAACATACCCTTTTTTGGAGAGCATGTTGAGGTGTCACACTTGTTTTTTTTTTTTTTTTGCACAACAGCGGGGTCTAGAAGACCCTAGAGAAACTCCATTAGACATGTGGCAGGTACAATTTACACAAAGTCCCTTTTACATCCCTCGCATGAAGAAACCAGAAATTTAAAGAAAGGGCCCTCGTTATTACAAAAAACACCCTAGCACCTAAAGAAGAAAAGCAATCCAGTGCTCTGGTGCCTCCGCCACCGACCGCCGGCGATCTCGAGGCGTCATCGCCGAGATCGGAGAGCTGGGCGCTCGAAAGCCCTACTCCGGCGATGGATCCTTGCCGCCGGCCGTTGAGCTGACTCCGGGGACAAACCACTTAGAAAAAGCTCCCCATTGAGCTAATCAAGGCCTCCAAGGAGGAGGTTGAGAATGGACCGCCCTGCAGGCCAAAGATCACGGCGGCGAGCAGCGCCGTCGTGTGTTCCGCTCGGAGGAGCTTGCAACGCAAGGCTCCATAGCATCTCGAAGGCAAGCACCTTGGGAGGAGCTTGCAACGCAAGGCTCCATAGCATCTCGAAGGCAAGCACCTTGGCAGTGCTTCAGCAAGTCCACCACGGCCGCTCACTTGTTGTAGCTAGCATGGCGCTTATGCTGACTCTGTTGATCTTCTAGCACTAGTGAGTGGCGCGAGAGAGAAGATTCTGCAAATTACATTGTGTTGGGTATGTGCCGGTATTGTTGAATCCATCCACCGTAATGAACATACCAATACAGTGTGGGAGCCGTGGGTCATAACTTCCGGGTTGAAATATGAATATGAACTTTTTTTTGTTGAGGGAAACGCGTGCTTTTTATTGATCAATAATCATAATGTCATTACACAGAGCCTCACGGATACAATTCGGAGAAACACCACGCCACGCAACGCTAACTAAAGAAATACACTCTCTAGCTAACCGATGAGCAGCAACGTTAAGCACGCGAAGCACATAACGAAAACCACATGAAGTAAACCGTCTTGAGATAGCCTAATATCTTCAATGACTATGCCGTACAGAGAACGATCAGTCACAGAAGATTTTATTCTTTGTATCACCGAAAGACAATCGGAAGCAATGATGATCTTCGAAAAACCTTCATCAAGAGCAAACAAGGCAGCCTTGCGGACGGCAAGAGCCTCCGCTAGTTCTGGTGTCACAACATTATTTGATCGCTCGCCACAAAAAGCGGTACAATTACCAGTGTGGTCTCTTGCAACAATACCAACTCCTATCTGCTTTGACGCCGAAAAGATAGCCGCCTATGGTTAGTAGCCTATGGCGGAACCCATTTAGCACCAGAAGAGAGCTCAAGCCTATGGTTAGTAGCAGGTTTGTAAAGATGAACTAGGATCATATCAATATAAGCATTCACTTTGGCAGCCAAGGACGTAGGATGCAAAACACCTTCTCCCTCTCGAGCTTTGTTCCTTGCATCCCATATGTGCCACATAGCAGTAATAGCAGCAGTAATCTGAACATCTGAACCACGATCCAGAAACTCCATAACCTAGGTTCTTGGAGATATAAAAGATTTCCTTGGAAGATGAATCTCATGTTAAGATTGGATACCTTGCCAAACCTCCCTGGCATATGGGCAAAACAACAAGGCGTGTTCAACTGTTTCATGCTTGTCGCACTGTTGATGCTGGAATATTGCGTTTCTGAAACTAGTGTCCGCAAGGAAGACAATCGTGGGCAACTCCAGATAGTGATAATCATCTTCCCTGGCGCTTTGGTTGCCCAAAGTTTCTTCCATAGCTTAGAGTCAACACTGTCTAGAGTTATATGAATAGGAACTTGTGAGCTTAATGAATCACAAAATTTGGCCAAACTAAGATCTCAGTCGTTTTGAGTTTGTCAGCTCATAGAGTTAATGAGCATAACAAGACTCATGTCACTCGTAGTGTCATACAAAATAGTTATACATCAGATCGGAAATCTATTTATTTTACAATTACTGATGAATATTGGTTGGGTAAACATCATTTTTTTTGCCATTGGTTGTACTATGATACCTATATATTTGCTTACATTTGTGATTTGTCCAATATAATTGAGTTATTTATGTTGAGTAAAGTTAGTTCGATAACCACTCCAACTTCCGAGTATCTTGTTCTATCATATGTAACAACACAAACACACACTGAAAACGAAACAAGTACAATTGTCAATGTATAAATACCATAGCAATCAACTTGTGTTACACATGTTATTGGAAGAAGAAACACATTTGGATTCCGACAAAATGAAGCGAACCCACATAGTATAAAATAGTGTTGTCTTAAACCTCTTGCCGCAAGGAATGTGATGGTTTACATAATACATTGATTTTTCTACCTGAGTTGTGCCCCAATTTATGTTCTACATTAATTTCAATGAAATGGAAAGAAATGTGAAAATCCTTGATGAATATAACATGTAGTAAGAATCGGTCCTTCTTCAATCATAAAAATCATTGAAAGTGTAAACAACATCATCTGGAAAAATGCATGTCCATTTAGAGGTCGGTATTGAGTTTTTCATTTGCATCAAATTTCCATTTTCTTTTTTATAAATATAATGGATTTTCAGGAGTGGGAAATGCTACATGTGGAAAATAAACAAGGTAACTGGATTTCCTAAGAGGGAACTGATGTCTACGGGTGCTTCTATTCTTGTAGACAGTGTTGGGCCTCCAAGAGCAGAGGTTTGTAGAACAGCAGCAAGTTTCCCTTAAGTGGATCACCCAAGGTTTATCGAACTCAGGGAGGAAAAGGTCAAAGATATCCCTCTCAAGCAACCCTACGATCACAATACAAGAAGTCTCGTGTGTCCCCAACACACCTAATACACTTGTCAGATGTATAGGTGCACTAGTTAGGCGAAGAGATAGTGAAATACAAGTGGTATGAATGAATATGAGCAGTAGTCACGGCGCCAGAAAAGTGCTTACTGGCGTGTAGTTGATGGTAGTAATATTGCAGGAAGTAAAGATGCAGTAAAACAGTAAATAAGCGATGATTGCAGTATTTGGAAACAAGGCCTAGGGATCATACTTTCACTAGTGGACACTCTCAACATTGAGCACATAAATAAATAAGTTCTCTTCCTTTGTGCTACATATACTCTTGTTTGATAATGAACACCATTCGTTGTGTAGGGCTACAAGAGCACCTCAATGCCGGAGTTAACAAGCTCCACAACATTCGACATTCATATTTAAGTAACCTTTAGAGCATAATAGATCTTTGCAATTTAAACCGAGTACTAACATAGCATGCACACTGTCACCATCACACTATGAAGGGGGAATAAATCACATCAATACTATCATAGTAATAATTAACTCCATAATCTACAAGAGATTATGATCATAGCCTACGTCAAGTACTACACGATGCACACATTGTCACCATTACACCGTGAAGGAGGAATAGACTGTAGGACAACGTTGCATAGAAAACAAAAATTTTCCTACCGCGAACACGCAATCCAAGCCAAGATGCAATCTAGAAGACGGTAGCAACGAGGGGGTATCGAGTCTCACCCTTGAAGAGATTCCAAAGCCTACAAGATGAGGCTCTTGTTGCTGCGGTAGACGTTCACTTGCCGCTTGCAAAAGCGCGTAGAAGATCTTGATCACGATCGCTTCCGGCGCCACGAACGGGCAGCACCTCCGTACTCGGTCACACGTTCGGTTGTTGATGAAGACGACGTACACCTCCCGTTCCAGCCGGGCAGTGGAAGTAGTAGCTCCTTCTTGAATCCGACAGCACGACGGCGTGGTGTCGGTGGTGGTGGAGAAATCCGGCGGAGCTTCGCTTAAGCGTGCGGGATATGGTGGAGGAGAGAGACCGCTAGGGTTTGGGGAGAGGGGCGCGGCTAGGGCACCCTTGAGGGGTGCGGCCATGGTGGTGGCTTGAGTGGCCGGCCAGCCCCTCTCTTCCCCTCTTTATATAGGTGGAGGCCCCAAGGTTTAGGTCAAAGAGTCCGAATAAGACCCCAACAAAACCTTCCAAGTGTCCAAACCTAGGGGGAGTGGGACTCCCCCCTTTCCTTGGTGGGGTGGCCGGCCACCATGGTGGGGAGTCCACTTGGGACTCCTCCTCCCTTAGGTTGGCCGGCCAAGGTGGGTGGAGTCCCTCTGGGACTCCACCTTCCATCCTTATTTCTTTCGGACTTTTCTAGAACCTTCCGGAACCTTCCGTAGAACCTTCCGGATCATTTTAATTCACATAAAATGACATCCTATATATGAATCTTATTCTCCGGACCATTCCGGAACTCCTCGTGATGTCCGGGATCTCATCCGGGACTCCGAACAAATATTCGAACTCCATTCCATATTCAAGTACTACCATTTCAACATCCAACTTTAAGTGTGTCACCCTACGGTTCGTGAACTATGCGGACATGGTTGAGTACTCACTCCGACTAATAACCAATAGCGGGATCTGGAGATCCATAATGGCTCCCACATATTTAACGATGACTTTAGTGATCGAATGAACCATTCACATACGATACCAATTCCCTTTGTCACGCGATATTTTACTTGTCCGAGGTTTGATCTTCGGTATCACTCTATACCTTGTTCATCCTCGTCTCCTGACAAGTACTCTTTACTCGTACCGTGGTATGTGGTCTCTTATGAACTTATTCATATGCTTGCAAGACATTAGACGACATTCCACCGAGAGGGCCCGGAGTATATCTATCCGTCATCGGGATGGACAAATCCCACTGTTGATCCATATGCCTCAACTCATACTTTCCGGATACTTAATCCCACCTTTATAACCACCCATTTACGCAGATGGCGTTTGATGTAATCAAAGTAACTTTCCGGTATAAGTGATTTACATGATCTCATGGTCATAAGGACTAGGTAACTATGTATCAAAAGCTTATAGCAAATAACTTAATGACGAGATCTTATGCTACGCTTAATTGGGTGTGTCCATTACATCATTCATACAATGATATAACCTTGTTATTAATAACATCCAATGTTCATGATTATGAAACTAATCATCCATTAATCAACAAGCTAGTTAAGAGGCATTCTAGGGACTCTTTGTTTGTCTACATATCACACATGTACTAATGTTTCGGTTAATACGATTATAGCATGATATATAAACATTTATCATAAACACAAAGATATAAATAATAACCACTTTATTATTGCCTCTAGGGCATATCTCCTTCAGTCTCCCACTTGCACTAGAGTCAATAATCTAGTTTACATTTGTAAAGATATAACACCTTGGCCTTCTGGTGCTTTATCATGTTTTGCTCACGGGAGAGGTTTTAGTCAACGGATCTGACTTGCTCAGAAACGTATGTATTTTGTAATTCATTTGCGTCTCAACGCATCACTCATTTCCAAATGAGTCAGCATTAAATATGTTTGGTCTTCTGGTGGAACCTTAATTCCGCGGTCTGAAATATGTCACTAATATTGTCACACACAATATAGCTTCAAAGTTCTGACTCGTCGGAACTACACCAAGTTCTCAAAGAACCTCTTGACTTAACATCCTTTGTCATTGTCAAAACAATGACATACTCTGCCTTCTTTTGTAGAATCCTTCATAATATTTAGAACTCTTCTAAATCTAGCATAAACAACTTCTAGCTCATTGTGCTACCTTTTAAACAACACTTAGTCTAATTTGAGATTTAAATTATATTTTATATGTGATAAAACCAATATTGGTGTAACACCTTACAGCGATTTGTTTGTCATTTCCTCATACAAAACTATATATATATATCCTTAGTTCTTCTAAAGTACTCAAGGATATTCTTACTGTTTGTCCAATGATCATCACATGAATCATTTTGGTATATGCTTCTAACATTTTAGAGCACAGGACATCTGATTGTGTTCATATTAATTGTGATCTAAAATCACTCATGTGTTTTTACTCATTGAGTGTCAGATACACTCAAGTCTTGTTAAACTTTCACATGACAAGAACATTTTCTTAATATTTCTATATTGAACTACTTCAATATCCATTCTATGTACTTTGACTTAAACTTTATTATGTGTTTCAATCTATCTTCATAGATCTTGACACTAAATTTGTTTCAGTCCATATCCTTTCATTGAAGTTAATTTCTCAATGAAACTTTTTTAATCAAGTATATAATTACATCATTTATAACCAACTATATGTCATCTACATAAAGTATTATAAATATGTCTCAGCGCTCCCACTTAATTTCTTGCAAATGCAAGCCTCTTCATCGTCTCTGATGAAATCAAAAACTCTTTGACTATTTCATCCGGTGAAGATTCCAACTCCGCGATACTCACTTCATCCAATTGAAGTTTGTATACCTATCTAGTATTCCATGGATCAGCAAAACTCTTGGTTGTATCTTGTATACACCTTTAGTACACACTTCTGATAAGTAATGTATTTTGCCATCCTACTATCATATCTCATAAAAGAAATATGTAGCGATTACTAGAATAATCCTCATAGACTATAAGCATTGCTACGGAAGATCTAATCTTATCGTAGTCAACTCTTTTGAACTTTGTCGTAAACAACTTTTCGACAAGTCGAGCTTCTTCAAGGATATTTCATCCAAGTCCATCAATTCTATAGATCCATTTACTTTCAAAAAGTATTTATCTATCTTGGATTTCATGGCGTATAGCCATTTTAACAGAGTCAGGGCCCATCATAACTTCTTTATTTCTAGTTGGTTTATAATTGTTCAAAATCAATCCTTTGTCCACAAATCATTTATTTGATCACAAAGTTAACCATACCTACAAGGTTCAATATCTATTTTGATCTCCATGGCTAAAACACTTTGTAGTCATGGGAGCCATGATCGTCGTGGTCGCTTCCGGAACCAATTTCCGATGCTGCGCTACTCTGATCATTATGCTCAGGTTCATAAACCATATCAAATTATATTGTCCTCCCACTCAAATACTTCACTAGAAACAATTTCTCGGAAATAAGAAACATTGACAAACACTTTTGTCTTTGTCTCGTGGGAAGAATTCCCAATCAAATCTCTCGGGATAACCAACAAAGACATTCTTCCGATTTTGGTTGTAAACTTATTTACTTATGCTATGCATACCAAAATTTAAGAAAAGACTATTAGGGTTTATACCCATGTCATAACTCGTATGATGTCATTTCAACGGATCATGATGATGCTCTATTCAGTGTAAAAGCGGTAGTCTCTAAAGCATAATTCACAAAAATATAATGGCATTAATATTTTATCTCATCATTGACCCAACTAGGTTTGGATACATCTCTTGGATACTTCATCATCACTATGATACTCCAAGAAATGTGAGTTGTAGAACAATTTCATAACTCTCTTAGATGTTCGCTAAAACTAGTAATTCAAATATTTCCACCATGATCCAATCATAGATATTTGACTTTACTATTACGATGATTTCCACTTCATGCTGAAATTTGTTTGAATCCATTCAAATGTTTCAAACTTCTTCCTTATCGAATATATCCACA
>NC_061508.1:246127094-246172315 GCF_022539505.1 Lolium rigidum | reverse complement strand
GACAACATAGACAACAGATAATGGACTCCTTTTTAATGCATAAGCATTCAACAACAATTAAAATTCTCATAAGAGATTGAGGATTAGTTGTCCAAACTGAAACTTCCACCATGAATCATGGCTTTAGTTAGCGGCCCAATGTTCTTCTCTAACAGTATGCATACTCAAACCATTTGATCATGAAAATCGCTCTTACTTCAGACAAGACAAACATGCATAGCAACTCACATGATATTCAACAAAGGCAAAAGTTGATGGCGTCCCCAGAAACATGGTTACCGCTCAACAAGCAACTTATTAAGAAATAAGACACATAAGTACATATTCTTCACCACAATAGTTTTTAAGGCTATTTGTCCCATGAGCTATATATTGCAAAGACAAAGAATAGAAAATTTAAAGGTAGCACTCAAGTAATGTACTTTGGAATGGCGGAGAAATACCATGTGGTAGGTAGGTATGGTGGACACAAATGGCATGGTTATTGGCTCAAGAATTTAGATGCACGAGAAGAATTCCTCTCAATACAAGGCTAGGCTAGCAAGGTTGTTTGAAGCAAACTCAAGTATAAAAGGTGTAGCAAAGCACACATATGAACATATTGTAACTATTATAAGACTTTACATTGTCTCCTTGTTGTTCAAACACCTCACCAGAAAATATCTAGACTCTAGAGAAACTAATCATGCAAACCAAATTTTAACAAGCTCTATGTAGTTCTTCATTAATGGGTGCAAAATACATGATGCAAGAGCTTAGACATGATCTATATGAGCACAAAAATTGCCAAGTATCAAATTATTCAAGACATTATACCAATTACCACATGCAGCATTTTCTGTTTCCAACCATATAGCAATGAATGAAATAGTTCAACCTTCGCAATGAACATTAAGATAAAGCTAAGAACACATGTGTTCATATGCAACAGCGGAGCGTGTCTCTCTCCCATACAAGCATTTATTCAGAGAATGAAAATAACAAAACAAAAATAAAAGCACACAGACGCTACAAGTAAAGTAAATAAGATGTGATCGAATAAAAATATAGTTTCAAGAGAAGAAACCTGATAAGTTATCGATGAAGAAGGGGATGCCTTGGGCATCCCCAAGCTTAGATGCTTGAGTCTTCTTAAAATATGCAGGGATGAACCACGGGGGCATCCCCAAGCTTAGACTTTTCACTCTTCTTGATCATAGTATATCATCCTCCTCTCTTGACCCTTGAAAACTTCATCCACACCAAACTCAAAACAAACTCATTAGAGGGTTAGTGCATAATCAAAAATTCACATGTTCAGAGGTGACACAATCATTCTTAACACTTCCGGACATTGCTCAAAGCTACTTGGAAGGTAATGGAACAAAGAAATCCATCCAACACAGCGAAAGAGGCAATGCGAAATAAAAGGCAGAATCTGTCAAAACAGAATAGTCCGTAAAGACGAATTTTAAAGAGGCACCGGACTTGCTCGGATGAAAATGCCCAAATTTAATGAAAGTTGCGTACATATCCGAGGATCACGCACGTAAATTGGCGGATATTTCTGAGTTACCTACGGAGAATCATACCCAAATTCGTGACGGCAAGAAATCTGTTTGCACGCAGTAATCCAAATCTAGTATTCACTTTACTATCAAAGACTTTACTTGGCACAATAATGCAATAAAATAAAGATAAGGAGAGGTTGCTACAGTAGTAACAACTTCCAAGACTCAAATATAAAACAAAATTGCTGTAGTAAAATAAAGACATGGGTTATCTCTCAAGAAGTGCTTTCTTTATAACCATTAAGATGGGCTCGAGCAGCTTTAATGATGCACTCGCAAGAAATAAGAGTTGAAGCAAAAGAGAGCATCAAGAAGCAAATTCAAAACAAATTTAAGCCTAACATGCTTCCTATGCATAGGAATCTTGTAAATAAACAAATTCATGAAGCATAATGCAACAAGCATAGAAAGATAAAACAAGTGTAACTTCAAGATTTTCAGCAAAAAGAGGGGAAACTTAATATTATTAAGATGCATACAACCATGTTTCCCTCTCTCATAATAACTTTAAGTAGCATCATGAGCAAACTCAACAATATAACTCTCACATAAAGCATTCTTATCATGAGTCTCATGCATAAAATAATTACTACTCCCAACATAAGCATAGTCATTCTTATTAATTGTAGTGGGAGCAAATTCAACAAAGTAGCTATCATTATTATTCTCATCAAGTGTAGGAGGCATAGTATAATCATAATAAAATTTACTCTCCATAGTAGGCGGCAACAAAAGACCACTATCATTATAATCATCCTATATGGGAGGCATATCATAATCAACATAAACTTTCTCCTCAATACCCGGAGGGCTAAAGAGATCATTTTCATCAAAACCGACCTCCCCAAGCTTAGAATTTTCCATATCATTAGCAACAATGGTGTTCAAAGTGTTCATACTAATATCATTGCTACTAGCATGCAAATAAGGTTCCATAGGTTTTTTAATTTTCGCATTAAACCATTCATGTCTTGACTCAGGAAATAGTACAAAAAGCTCACAGATGTTTTCCATTATGCCTTACTAGTGTAAAACAAGAAACAAAAAGATGCAATTGCAGGATCTAAAGGAAATAGCTTCGAGCACACACACAACGGCGCCAGAAAAGTACTTTACCTGGGACCGGAGTATGAGTGCCTTTTACCTTTCCTCCCCGGCAACGGCGCCAGAAAAGTGCTTGATGTCTACGGGTGCTTCTATTCTTGTAGACAGTGTTGGGCCTCCAAGAGCGAGAGGTTTGTAGAACAAGCAGCAAGTTTCCCTTAAGTGGATCACCAAGGTTTATCGAACTCAGGGAGGAAGAGGTCAAAGATATCCCTCTCAAGCAACCCTGCGATCACAATACAAGAAGTCTCTTGTGTCCCCAACACACCTAATACACTTGTCAGATGTATAGGTGCACTAGTTTGGCGAAGAGATAGTGAAATACAAGTGGTATGAATGAATATGAGCAGTAGTACGGCGCCAGAAAAGTGCTTGCTGGCGTGCAGTTGATGGTAGTAATATTGCAGGAAGTAAAGATGCAGTAAAACAGTAAATAAGCGATGATTGCAGTATTTGGAAACAAGGCCTAGGGATCATACTTTCACTAGTGGACACTCTCAATATTGATCACATAAATAAATAAGTTCTCTTCCTTTGTGCTACATATACTCTTGTTTGATAATGAACACCATTCGTTGTGTAGGGCTACAAGAGCACCTCAATGCCGGAGTTAACAAGCTCCACAACATTCGACATTCATATTTAAGTAACCTTTAGAGCATAATAGATCTTTGCAATTTAAACCGAGTACTAACATAGCATGCACACTGTCACCATCACACTATGAAGGGGGAATAAATCACATCAATACTATCATAGTAATAATTAACTCCATAACCTACAAAATATTATGATCATAGCCTACGCCAAGTAGTACACGATGCACACACTGTCACCATTACACCGTGAAGGAGGAATAGACTACTTTAATAACATCACAAGAGTAGCACATAGACTAATAGTGATACAAAGCTCATATGAATCTCAATCATGTAAGGCAGCTCATGAGATCATTGTATTGAAGTACATAGGAGAGAGATTAACCACATAGCTACCGGTACAGCCCCGAGCCTCGATGGAGAACTACTCCCTCCTCATGGGAGACAGCAACGTTGATGAAGATGGCGGTGGTGTCGATGGAGGAGCCTTCCGGGGGCACTTCCCCGCCCCGACGGCGTGCCGGAATAGAGACTCCTGTCCCCCAGATCTTGGCTTCGCGATGGCGGCGGCTCTGGAAGGTTTCTCGTACCGTGGCTTTTCCGTATCAAAGATTTAGGTCAGGGACCTTTAAATAGGCGAAGAGACGGAGTCGGAAGGCTGACGAGGCGGTGACACAATAGGGGGGCGCGGGCCCTAGCCTGGCCACGCCACCCTATCATCTGGTGGCCCTGTGGCCGCCATCTGGTGACTCTCGGGTGTTCTTGAAGCTTCGTGGATTTCTAAGATGCTGGGCATTGATTTCGTCCGATTCCGAGAATATTTCCTTACTAGGATTTCTGAAACCAAAAACAGCAGAAAACAACAACTGGCCCTTCGGCATCTCGTCAATAGGTTAGTTCCGGAAAACGCATAAATATGACATATAATGTGTATAAAACATGTGAGTATCATCATAAAAGTAGCATGGAACATAAGAGATTATAGATACGTTTGAGACGTATCAGGGACAAAATTAATGCAAAACCAGGTCTGATGGTGCAAGCAACTCTACAAATGTTAGATTTTCTATCTTCTATTTGTGATGGGGGTATGGTAATGCGTGTGTACATCAACGCCACGTGGGGGTGTTCATCGACCCCGAGCCATATGGAAATCCAAGACCCCGAGTTTAATTCTAACATCCAAACATTGTGTAAGTCAAATGACCTCAACTTGATGTTCTATTTACACGATATGAGATTTTAACTTAATTGTGATTGGGAGGCAACCGCCGATAAATTTTACCAGAGGAAATTAAGAAGAGGTTTCTTGCATCTACAAATGCGTGGGAGGACTGGAAGAAAATGTTGCGTAGAACCCGAATAAAGCTTAGATTTTTTTTGGTATTTTCCTAGTTTTCAAAACTTATAAACATGTTTTTATAATTACTTCTAAATGTGGACATGTACCTTCAGATTCTAAAAAGGTGGTTTTCCATCAAGTGACTCTTAGTCGTGTCACTTAGAAAAAATACATATGTAGAAGAAAAAGTCTTGTAAGGGAGAAAATCAGGTTTTGATTAGGGGACCCTAAATTTTTATAAAAAATCTAAGCATGGATGAAGAATTGAGAAGTCAAAGAATGAGTTTAAGGAGGATCCAAAAACAATTAAATCATGAAATAAAAGGAGGCTGAGCAAGTCCATGAATCACCATGCCTATGACCAATCCTCCTCCACCTCGTAGACACGGTTCATGGACCATGAGACCAAGTTACCCTTAAGTTCACTCTCTTATAAGGGAAAAATGGTGTTTAGTATGAACAAATGTTGCCCGTACCTTTGCCTACCCAATAAGTGTATTGGGTCATTAGTTAGTAGCCAAAGGTCTATAAGTCATTTATAAACCAGCTCTCGTATGAATCAAGAGTTCTCACCACTTAGGGTGTTTTCCAAAGCTTGTTGACGCGATCATTTCTGCCATCGGTTTTCAGTGAAAAATTCTCCAAACTGTGGGATTAGACAAAAGTGATTGTGAAGGAAGTGAAGGCATATTGACATGATAAACCGCCAACATGTTTTCGGGCTTGACGTTTATGTACCTACGGTAGCACACTTCAATGATATAAAGGTCTTCTCGTGCACATGGCGATACCAAACTTGGTTGCTAAAAGATATTATGTCTCTAGTGTTAGTGTCCGGCCTTCGAGCACACTCCTTCACCTAACTAACAACGTTGCAACTACATCGGTAATTTTCTTACACATATATTTTGGAAGCCTAAAACACCTAATCGAGTATGTCATAATTGCTTGGCAAATAGCTTTGACCAAGACTTTTGTTCCTACACTACTTATCTTCACAATGGCATATCCATTAACAAGCTTTGTTATTCCGAGCAACAATATGCTCAAATTGGTCGTCTGTGGATCGACCTAAGGCAGTGAGTAGCCTAGGTAATTTTCTACTAGAGATTCAACCGAAATCTCTGAGGTTGTATGTACCTCATGCTTCATCTGATTTGTGCAATTATAGTTGATTTAGATCGGTTCGCCAATTCCCATTCTAAAAGCCAAAAAGAAGTGGGCCAGCCAACGTAGAGTTTGATGCACACCCACCACCCTCCTTTGTTTCATCTTTAGACGGTTAATACATTAGTAAATAGTTAAAATATTTTCTGTGATTAAACTTCCCCTTCTAAAACCTTCATATAGCCAGACAAGCATTATTTTTTCCAGCAGATTGTATAAATATATTTGAATTTAGATAAAGTTGAGATTTTGAATGGGTATAAGGGCATCTCCAACGCGGCGACCCAAACGGACGCGCTGGACCGTCCGTTTTGGGCCGTTTGGTTGGCCGCGTGAACACCCGGACAGCGGCCCACATCCGCGTATCCGTTTGGGTCGCACGCTGCGTCCAACGCGCGGACGCATCGCAAAAGTGAAGACAATCAAAAAAAGGAAAATATTTAAATCTAAACATAGTTCATTAAAGGTATGCCCTATTTTGGGCAAATTTGTACATATGTCCTATTTTAAGCAAATTTAACTACAAAAGAAGCCCTCTATATGGGCTTTAAAATTAAAAACAAATATAAAAACCCTCTATTAGGGTTTGACGAGGACGCGGTGGCCGCCGGTGCGCCGCCTAATCCCTGTGGACGTCGTCGCCGTCGGCGTCGACGACGTCCCCGAGCGACGAGGCGCTGTTGTGGCACGACCGAGCCGGGGACTCCGGCCACGGAGACCACTGGGCCTCCTCCCAGGCGGAGTGGGGGTCCGGAGCCGCCCGCTGCTACGCCACAGCAACCCGGAGCTATGCCTCCTCCCTGAGGCGCTGCTCCCTCTCCTGCCAGGCGAGGCGCCTGGCCTTCTAGCGTCTCTCCTCCTCTGCGCGGCGCCTGACCTCCTGCCGCATCTGCTCCTCGCGGCGGAGCCGGGCCTCCTCCCGCCGCCGCGCCGCTGCCTCCTCCGTGCGGACCTGGTCGAAGAAGGCCCAGGCCTCGGCGTCCTTGACCTGCTGCCGGGCCTCCTCCTCCAACGCGGAGGTGCGAATGGCCACTTGGAGATGCGGCCACTTTGCCTCCTCCTCCGCTGCCGACAGCGCCAGAGCGGCGCGGATGTCGGGGTCTTCTTCCGGGGACTCTGACTTCGGCTGCAGCAGCAACGACGCGGGTTGCGCCAATGCCGCGCCGCCGCGGGCGGCCTCTCCGATGTGGAGACCGCCGCGGTTTCCTCCGGCCCGCAGCACCGGCGGAGGATGGCGGCTGCTGCTCGCCTCGCCGTCGTTGGCTCAGGGAGCGAAGCATCTCTTCGGGGCTATGGCGGCGGTTGCGCGTGCGTGCGGAACCGTCGAGAGAGTGGGGATGGAGTGGGGAGTGGACTGAGAGGGACAAATCCCTCCAATCCACATTTATTAAGACGCGCGCTCACCGACAGATGGGCCTAAGGGAGACGAGCAGGCGAGCATCCGAACGCGACCGGACGCTACGTGCCATCCACGGCCGCGCAAACCTAGCCCAGATTTGGACCGGGTTTGCGTCGTTTCGGACACCGCGGCTATCCGTATTTGCGGTGCGTCGCTGCGTTGGACCGTGAATTTGTCTGGTTAAATCTATCCGAACGCGCGAACGCGAGATGTCGCCGTGTTGAAGATGCCCTAAGAAACAATCGTGAAATCACAGACATGGCGTTGATGCTCACTGGAGAGTCCGGCCGGCTCCTGTCAAAATAAAAGAAAACCATCCTTAGGAAAAAGAAAGAAATCAAGCTCTGTATACCTGCAATTTCCGGAAAGAAAAAAAAGAGAGTGAAAACCGGAAGACCGAAGCTTATCCCTCCCCAAAACCCCCGCTCCGCCTCACCCCGCCTCCTCTCGCCGTTCCTCCGGCCGGCCGGCGCGCCGCCTCCTCTCCACCATCACCGCCGCACCATACCACACCTACACGAAGCCCCCCAAAATGGCGTCTTGCCCTCCGTTCCTCCTAGCCCCACAACCCCCACCTCCGCTCGTCACCGTCTGCCTCCGCCGCTCGCCTCTCGCTGGCCGCGCGCACCTCCTAACCAGCCGCTCCACCCCACGCCTCCGCCGCCGCCAGAGCTGCCGCTGCTCCTCCTCCTCCTCATCCTCGTCTTCGTCCTCCTCCGGCCCTCGCAAGCGCTCGCCCAGGCCTCAGCAGCGCACGGAACAGCGGCCCGGTCGGGGCAGCGGGAGCGCCGTGGACCCCGTCGGCTTCCTCGCCAAGACCGGCGTCTCCGACCGCGCGTTCGCCCAGTTCCTCCGCGACCGGTACGTTCGCCGACCGTCCGGTGTGGGAGGGGGAGCGGGCATTCAAACCCGTCTTCCTGCAAACTCCCTCGTTACCGAATTTGTTAGAAATCAGTCCGTTGATGTGGTTTTAGTACCCATCTCCAGCTATTTCTCTCGTCATGAACACCGGAGGCAGGAATTTTGCTGAGATTTTGGCGGAAATGATGTGCAAATACGGGGTTTAGCTTAGCTTCGAGTGTACGCCAGTAGGTAAATGTGCAACCGCTTGTTTGTTTGCTTATTACTGGATTGTCGTTCCCAGGCACAAGGCTTTCAAGGACCGCAGATGGGACTTGTGCTCGCGGTTTATTGATCTGAAAGAGGGGTCCTCTGGGTAAGTCTGCTGCCATCTTGTGGATTCGTTGCTTTAATTCGGCTCTGGTGGAGTGATGCTGGTCCTTTTGTGTTCTTCTGGTAGGTTTGAGCTAATGGGAATGCACCGCCATCGGCAGCATCGTGTGGATTTCATGGAGTGGGCACCAGGTATTGATCGTTTGATGGGACAATGTTCATAAGGTTCTGCTATGTGGCCAGATCTGATATTTCAGAAAAATAGAATCTTGATTCGTTGTTTTAGGAGATGGTAATTTTAAGCGGTGTGTCTAGCAAAGTTTGTGACACCATCATTTATGCCTGCTCAATAAGCTTTGAGGCACAAGGGCCCTCACTTATCCCATATGTATTTCGATTATTGTCTACAATTCTACAAGCAAAATGCATCCACCGTTAGATCAATGGAATAACTTGTTTTCTTGTTAGCGGGGAGGCAAGATATGTACTATTTCACTTAAGAAGATTAGAAAGCATACAAATTGGCCTGTCCAGCCTAAGCAGAGCTGGGCAAAGACAGCAGAAAATACCTTAAAAAGCTAGTATGAAATATCAATCTTCCTGGTTTTTATGTTATCATAGATAACTTGGAGAACTAGGCATCCCTGTTGACCAGAGTTCGAATCCTGTCAAGAACGAATTTCTGGTATCTCACCTGGGTGGTCTTCTTCTATTAAAATATGACACCAAGGTTTAGTCCTGGCTGGTCTCTTTTTTCTTTCTCATAGATAACTCGAAGTGCTCATTAAAGTAATAACCCATTTAGTTTGTACCTCCTTATCGAAAAATTTTAGTTTGTACCTATTGTTCTTGGCTGTTGAAAGTCTGTTATTTCCTTTATTTACTGCAGCCTTTTGTATATAATATTTGTGCTTAAGCATTAAACTAAACATTTGTTACATTTAATAATGAAAGGAGGATTGTCATGTAGGTGCTCGGTATTGTGCTCTGGTTGGTGATTTTAATCACTGGTCGGCAACTGAAAACGGTGCACGAGAAGGTCATTTGGGACATGATGATTTCGGGTATTGGTCTGTCACACTTGAGGATAAGCTCAGAGAAGGGCAAGAACCAGATGAATACTTTTTCCAGGAGTACAATTATGTGGATGACTATGATAAAGGTGACAAGGGTGTTGATGTTGAAGATTTAATCCGCAGAATGAATGAAGAGTATTGGGAACCTGGAGAAATTAAGTCACGCAGGTCTCAGTTGGAAAGAGTCGCGAAGTTATACGAGGAGATGTTTGGCCCCAATAGTCCGCAGACAGAAGAGGAGCTGGGTGAAATACCTGATGCTCAAACCAGATATAACAACTGGAAAGCCACACAGAAGGATGGGCCGTCCAGTTCGGCTCCTTCCTACGATATCATTGATACTGGGCAGGAGTTTGACATTTTTAATGTGGTAACTGACCGAGCATCATTTGAAAAGTTTCAAACAAAGGCACCTCCCCTTGCTTACTGGGTTGAAATGAGGAAAGGAAGAAAAGCCTGGATAGAGAAATATGTTCCAGCGATTTCTCATAAAGACAAGTACAGGGTTTATTTTAATACTCCTGATGGTGCTTTAGAACGTGTGCCTGCTTGGGCAACTTATGTTCTTCCAGGTTAAACCCCACCTATCCCTGCAATGATGACCCTCCATTATTATTGCTTCTCATCATATTGGAAGATCTATTAATCTATCGCCAAAATCATATACAGTAACACTGCATATGTAGCTAAATCCTTGATTGGTTGTTAGGTCATAATCTTTTGCTTCATAGTTGGTTCAGAAGGACAAAACACCATATAATAGAAGGGTGCTAGCCAGAAAGAAATGTTCCGTTTTACTTTAGAAAAGAGTGAGTATGTAAGGCTCCTTTGTTTTCTTCCTTTTTGCGCGGCGGTTGCAGGAGGTGGGATACGGGTTGTAGAAACATGGACATTTGTCTGGGGACTTGCAGAGTTTGAGAGGCATAGTGAACATTACACTCATTAATGATTACTTTCACGGGACTACCAGCGGTGTATTATGACATACCGGCACTATAATGAAGCCAACATCTTTCTTATATGGTATAGGTTTTCATTTGATGTGTTATTAATGATTTCTTGGCAATAACATTTTTTGGATTGGCTTGTTAACACGGCCTTACTTGTCTAACATGCTGTTCTAGTTCTTCTATCTGTAGTTTTCTGATGCTGATCACGTGTCTTAAAGTGCCTTCTTTTTTTGGTAGATGCGGAAGGGATGCAATCCTATGCAGTACATTGGGAGCCTCCTCCAGAAGAAATTTACAAATGGAGATATGGACGACCAAGAGTCAAAGGCTCACTTAGGATTTATGAATGTCATGTTGGAATAAGTGGATCCGAGCAGAAAATATCATCGTTTCAGGAGTTCACATCCGACGTATTTCCCAGTCCTCGTTTTTGTCTGTTTTAGGGGCATCTTCACTTCTCTAACTTTGTCTACATTAGGTCCTACCTCACATAAAAGATGCTGGATATAATGCTGTTCAAATAATTGGAGTCGTGGAGCACAAGGATTACTCCTCCGTTGGTTATAAGGTGAAACTCTGATGATAATTAGTGTATTAATTTAAAATAAGTTAAACTGCTTATTTGCAGTGTTAGGCTGCCATGCAGAATAAAAATGACACAGTGGTTCGTAGTTTGAGTTGAACGTTTGAATCATTTTTTCAGTTCATCCAGAATTTACCATGATAGTGTCATTTTTTAATTGGGAAGAAGTTTCTGCTGAGCATCCAATTCTCGTCTTGCAATATGTTGAGACAACCAACAGTCAACAGCCATGAATCTCACTCATTACCATGATAGTGTCATTTTTTAATTGGGAAGAAGTTCCTGCTGAGCATCCAATTCTCATCTTGCAATATGTTGAGACAACCAACAGTCAACAGCCATGAATCTCACTCATTACTGGTTGATTAATTAGCTTTCCTCTGAGTTTGAGGATATATTAAGTAATGAATATTTTGTCATGCTGGAGTGAGAAGTGATTTGGTGCACATGGGCACCACTGCTCCCTTCACTTTCAGATTTTTGAAAATTTGAAAACCTCACACTTCTATGTCTCCAAAAATTATGGCGTTAAATATATAGATAAATATGTATAGGAGAAGTGTACGCAAAAAGTCCCGGTAAAAAATACTTTAAATTTTGGGAAATGCAAAAAAAAATTCTGACAAGAAGATATATTATTTTAATACTATTTGACTACCATTTACTGTCAGAAATTTGTCTTTTTATACTTCCCAAAATACAATGTATTTTTTAACGGGACTTTTTTTGCATACACCCCTCCTGTATATATCTATCTATATATTTAACACCATAATTTTTGGAGACAGAAATGTGAGGTTTTGGAATTTTCAAAAATCTGAAAGTGAAGGGAGCATTGGTGCCCATGTGTCAAAGACACTTTCTGCTCTGGGGTAATTTATAATGTTAAACTAATTGCAAATGCCGAATTTATTGCTTGTATAGTTATTAGCAGATGCTATAATTATGATTACTCCATTTTGTTATAGACGATATCGATGATCACTCCATTGTGTTAAATATTTCAATTGGTCTCTTTTGGAAGGTTCTGTTCAACTATAGTTGTCTACTTGTCTGAGATCAAGTGCATTGTAACTGCAGGTCACAAACTATTTTGCAGTCAGTAGCAGATTTGGCACCCCGGATGATTTCAAAAAACTAGTGGACGAGGCACATGGTCTGCTTCTCAGGATCATTATTATTCTCTTGCTCTCATAACCGTCACAATTTATTCTAAATGCACACATGCGAAAGATGTACACAGCAAGCTGGGACTCATACCATATATGTTTATAGTGTTCATTTGAATAATTAGAAGGTGTAAAAGGAGAAAAGAAGCAAATGCTGGCTGATCACATAATTATAGAGGACTCAAAAGCGAAAACACAACATGCAAATTTGCTCAACGTATAGTACTACTTGTGTTATTTGTTACAGGCACACTTTGTCCCTATAAAACATGGCAGGATTAAGTCTTAAGAACAAAACCAAATGTAGGAGAGGAGAGTACACAGAACACCTCGTATACCACATCGTGTTTCTTAGTATTTTCTATCTATTATATTTCGTTGTGCATGAAAGTTGGAAGTTAAATGACATGTCTTACAAGTTTTGAGATTACATACTTTTTTACAATACAATGCTAGGAAGGAGTGAAACACCGATTGACATATCATCTTTTCTTTTTGATCATCCCTTGTTTGCTCAGGCCTTGGGTTACTGGTTCTTCTTGATATTGTCCACTCCTATGCATCGGCTGAAGAAATGGTGGGCTTATCTCTTTTTGATGGCTCTAACGATTGTTACTTCCACAGCGGTAATAAAACTTAAGTTATTTAATCTCTTAAAGTTCAGTTGGCGTTCATGAATCATGGCAATAATATATTTGGAAGACATTGATTGCAATTTCTTATTAGTAACTACTCTCAGATGTGCACCTTGAATATTTTATACAATCTATTTCATTTTTTGTTTGAGGTTCTTGTGTGCTTCTTTGCTACTTCAACATGTTTGTTGTAATGTATCCTTGTCAGGGAAAAGAGGGCAACACAAGTACTGGGGCACCAGAATGTTCAAATATGATGATGTTGATGTTCTGCACTTCTTGTTGTCTAATTTAAATTGGTAAAACAGTGAAAGCTCTGTTCGTACTCTATTCTTTGTTCTTCTGTTTGTCATCTACGTAGGTACTTATGGATCTTTTACTTGTTAGGTGGGTCACTGAATACTGGATTGATGGATTCCAGTTTCACTCACTCTCTTCTATGTTATATACTCACAATGGTTTTTCTACATTTACTGGTGCCATAGAAGAGTATGTGTTATCTACCATTAACATTATTCATATGCCTTGTTACTCTCTCCGTTCCAAATTACTTAAAAAAGTGCGTCAACTAATTTGGAACGGAGGGAATATTATATTTTTCTGAATTGTTTTCTATTGGATGGAATGGAATACGCCTATCTATCCATCTAACGTAGAGTTCTTGCTGGGAGGATCTGTACTCTGTACTAACATGTTTTGGGGACGGTACCATTGCAAACTAACATTGAATATTCCATTCTCTCCTAGGGCTGTCAATATTCTAGCTCAGCAAACTGTTCGAGCTCGATTCATTGTAGGCTGGGCTCGAGCTTGGCTCAAGACCCAAAAAGGCCGAACTCAAGCTTTGCTTTAGGCTCGTGAGCTTCCAAGCTCGAACTCAAATAGTTCATTAAGGATCGTTACGCTGCAGTCCACCGTAACTTTCCTTTGAATTTTCATAGGATTTGGACCCACTCAGTATCTTTAGCTGCCCAGTTCTCTCCTAGCTTATATAAAACAAGTTGAAGCCCACTTGACTTTTTTACCCAAGTGCCAGGAAAGTTCAAAACCCAGATGACCATGCAACTCATTCGGCCTTTTCTATTAGTTCCTTCGAATCACGATTTGGTGATCTTACCACAATCCTATGACATTGATCCTGTCAACATGAGGGCAATCTTGCCAAGCCATGGATCCTGATGCTGACAAGTGACAACTATTGGATAACATATAATTGATCTAGATTTATGGCTAGGTTAAATATAATCTGATCTAGTTTAATTCTCAGCTTGTCAAACTTGTAAAACTCAGTTCAGAGAACATTGTTCGATACCTTTTTGTTGGGGTGTTGTTCCCCTGTTGCCATCTATATTTGTACTTCACTGGAGTTCTGCTTCGTGAAACCAAAAATAGCCTAGCAAGAACATAGAACAGGAAAGCGCCTCCCATTGAGCGTGGGAGAAGCTGGAGCATACTCATAGGCAGTTGACTGTTTGCTTAGGATGGGTTACACCCCTTTGCCATTGACAACTCCCCACCCAGGAGCTGCAGATATGCTTGTTTACGGCTAAACATTCTAAACAAAACAAACCACATATCAATGCCATATTGATTCACAACATTGATGTATGTCAAAGGGAAGGTGCTCTGGTTGTTCATGAATGCATATCCTCGTGATAAGTTCGGAGTCATTTGGTGCACTGAGAAACTGCCACTGCTATTCAATGCTCTAATTTTTATGCCCTTTTGAACGTCTCCTCTATGTCCTCATTCAATACTAGCTGTGGTTTATGTAAAATACTTGTCAGCTTTGCCTGGTCTCTTTATGCTCATCTCAATGTTAAAATGTAGGTACTGTAATCAATATGTTGACAAGGATGCACTGATATATCTAATCCTAGCAAATGAGATGTTACATGAACTCCATCCAGATATTATAACAATAGCAGAGGATGTAAGTTGCTGCTGTACTAGCTGTCTCTTCCTGTAAAGTCTTGTTCATGCGAAATAGTTAGTGGTTTTAGGCATGCAGTTTGTTACTGACATATACTCCATCTGTTGCAAAATATAAGAACCCACACATCCCATGATTTAGTTTGACCAACAGTCTACTAATAAAATGTGTGTATGATACAAAAATCATATCATTGGACCCATGCTCAAAAGCATTTTCCAATCATATCACTTCTGTGTCCCTTTATTTGCATAATTGTTGGTCATATTTAAATCTTGGAATGCATGGCTGGCCTTACAATGTGCAACTGAGGGAGTAGTTTTACCCATGTTGATCTTGGTGCTAACCTATTCTGAGATAGCAAGTATTACCTCCGTCCCAAAATATTTTGGTAGGCTATTTTAGCCTACAAAAACATCTTATGTTTTGGGACAAAGGTGATACTAAGTAGTAACTGATTCTTATATTAAGTCTTGTCTAACAGAGCTAAAGAGAATACAAGCCACAGTAACTATTCTCACCCACTATTCAATGGATGATATTTGGCTATTTGCAAATTCCAGCAACTGATATTCGTTGATACAACTAGTGTTTCTGTTTCATTTTTTATATCATTTTGTAGGCAACATATTATCCTGGGTTATGTGAACCAACCACCCAAGGTGGTTTAGGATTCGACTACTGGGCCAATCTTTCTATTCCAGAAATGTGGTTGTGGCATCTTGAAAATGTTCCTGAGCGAGAATGGAGCATGAATAAGGTTTACATGCCATCATCTTATGTGGTGCCGTGTAGAACACAAGTATCATATTTCATGTCTAATGACTACCCTGGATCATTTTGCAGATTATGAAAGTATTGATAAGCAGCAACCATAATATGCTATCTTATGTTGAAAATCATAACCAGGTTTGCATTTTTTTTATCTCGCCAAAATTGTATCATGTATCATGCTTAGAAATAAGGAACACATTATGTTTCCTGCAGAACAAATCTTAAAAGTTTGAGAACTTCCTGAGACACTTGCCCATAACTAACTTCTAGTTATTTTTGTTCTTGTATATTGTGTTTTACCCTATTTCCATCTCAGAGTTTGTTTAAATGCTCTCTTGTGCATTTTCACCAGATCATCCTACCTTAGATTGACATCTGTTGGTGTTATGGGCGTAGGATTTAGACTGTAACCGCTAACTGGTAGCTGAGAGGAGCTTGATCTTGATCTTCCCAGCTGCATTCCAGGAGCTTACTTGGCCCTTGATACTGAGGAATCTGCTTATGTGGTATAACATGGATGGGAAAGAGAGACTAGATTATAATCCTTGCTTGCCCTTTGTTGATAATTCCATGCTCCTACAATCAAAGATAGAGCCCAGTGACTCAATCTACTCTCCCCTAACTCAGCCATCCTTCCCTAACTTACCTTTAACATTTAGATTCCTATATTTATGGCAAAGAGTATGAATTCCTAGTCCTGACCAACTGCCTATGGATGACGAGTATTGAACCTGTGGTGATGGGGAATGCCTCACATGGCATTTCTCCCCTCCTTCAGGAGCAGCTCCTCTCAAGCTGGAACAAGGGTTATGACGCTTGATCTCCATGACATTCTCCAAGCAGCTATGAGACCAGCCAAGTGACGAGAATCTACATGTATCTTTGGCGTGACTGCTGCAAAGTGCAAACCACGCACAAGGGAGTAGGCAAAACAAGCCCATGGTGCATCACTGGTAGTTTTAATGTTGCATCTAGAAGCATCGTGTTGAACTTCTGGAGTGAACCCCAATGTGAATGATGTACTATAATGGCTGGCCGAGATTTGCAGCTTGTATTCCACCTCACCTAAAAGAGTCGGTTTTGGGAGGGCCATAAAAGCACAGCGTTGACTTGTTTTTGGTGGTGCTTATCGAAATGATAGCTACCACAAGAAGTACTAGGAACATGTTGGAGCTGTAGCTGTTCTTCTATCTTACACCTACAACGAAGGGAAGCCTTGACACCCAATATACCCTGATGTACCAATTGGTGTTATCTGTTGGACTCAATGACATTTAGCGGAAATAAATTGACGTGTGGTTTTGGAAATGGTCTTACCTGTCACAGTTTTGTGAAACGCAAGCTGCAATATGTGGTTTCTTTTTGATAAAATAAATTCATTATATTCATTCTTCTTGACTGACTTCTCACATCTGATTTTTGACAGTCAATATCAGGGCGGAAGTCTTTTGCTGAGATAATTCTTAATACAGGAATGTGCTCTAGTGGTTCAGTAGATGATGATTTGATCTTCCGAGCTTCCTCATTGCTCAAGGTATGACTTTGTCCCTGGCTTCTGACTTTGTGTACCCATCAATGATTGATTTGCTTCTTTAATTAGCCTCATAAGCTACCTATACAGTGAATTTACATAAATCCATGCTTGCGGTTTTCATAACAATATGTTTGTTTCCAACAAGGCTTACATTTACAAAATGTAATGGGTCTACCTGACTACCTTGCTAGTAGATCATACTACCATGAGTCAGAACAGAATTTTTTTATTGAATTCAACTGGAAGGACCCTAATCAGCTGGATGTCCAACCATGTTGTCTGATACATGGGAGTATGCTGCTGGGGCTTGTCCTATTTTTGTTGAATTCAACTGGAAGGACCCTCTGCTATATCATCGTTTTGTGTGAAAGACTCAAACTAGTTGCAGTAAAGCTAGCTGAGGTTAATAAATAGTGAGCTGATTGATATTTATGGATATTTAAATTCATGGTGTTTCTGGTTACAACCTTTACTGGCAAATTGTTGACGTACTAACAATTACTTCCTGCCACTTTTCAACGTGTTTCAGATAATCAAATTAATTACGTTTACAACAAGTGGAGGTGCATATCTGAATTTCATGGGTAATGAATTTGCTCATCCAAAGGTGAGCTAGTTACACGGTTTTTAGAATTTGACAGCCCTTATTCCTTCCCAAAACTTTGAACTTGTTCCAGTTTATGGTACTTAATTTACACCATAGCATTAAGTTCTTTTGTTGACTGCCTTCAGAGAGTTGAGTTTCCTATGTCAAGCAATGACTATTCGTTCCAATTAGCTTGTCGGAAGTGGGAACTACTGGACAAGGGTGTCCACAAACATGTTTTCAGTTTTGACAAGGTATGCAACTGTTTTCTATCAAATTTTACATGTCAACAACAACAACAACATCAACATCAAAGCCTTTTTCCCAAGCAAGTTGGGGTAGGCTAGATATGAAACCCAACAGAAAAAAAAATTCTATTGGGTTTCATATCCATAGGAATGGCTGGTTTTTTACGTTGGCTCGCCAAGCCTATCACAACCCTCCTCCTTTACCCGCGCTTGGGACCGGCTAATCCTAAAAGGCATAGGCGGAGTTAAATTTTACATGAATTTACTTGTAAATGCAACCAATGTTTGTTTATTGATAATTAAAACTTGTTATACCAGATGATGGAGTGTTCGTAAGTGCATTTTTTTCATGATTTTTGGCAAAATAATGCTTGTAAGATCAGCTTTGACTTAATTGCACAAGTTATTCTTGTCCTGTGTTGGTTGAAAATAAATGTCTTTCACTATTTTGCTAATTACTAGTAGGATATTTTTATCCACTTTAACTTGGTAAACCTGGAGACCTACCGGAGGGCATTTCCATGTGTTACCCACAGGTGGCCCTGTGGCCCATTAGTGGGTTAACCATATCTGAAGTAAGTTTAAACTGTCTAGTAGCATATACGGACAGACCGCTTGATGTTCATAATGTAGTACTCTGGGTTAGCTCCTCATGTTAAGCTAGCATGAAACAAAAAAGAGATGCTACGAGTCTGTTTAGCAGTCTAGTATGGGAGCTGGGAGATTTTCAGCATTGCGGTATTATAGTTGGTATTGTAGTTCTTATAGTGGTTACCTAGCTTGATATTATTCTTATTCGTGTTAATAAACTGCGATCAATCATTCTGGATGTATGTGTAGCTAAAGCCTAGTTGAGTGATACATGCCAGACATTGCATAAGTTACAAATGTGAAGTATCACATTTTTCACTTCTACTGTGCTAGTCACAGTAACCCAAAACTACTATAATTTAGAATCCTGCAAATCTTCAAGGAACTTCCGATGTTCTTCGACATTTGTTTTATTCTAACTATTAAAGGCTTTCAGATCAAGTGTTGTTCTTATTATCCAAGGAGATTAATCTTACTAACTCAGCAATTTTATCCCAGGATATAATGAGCTTGGATGAAAATGAAAGGATAACAAAGAGAGGTTCACTCAATGTTCATCAGTGCGATGATACAAGCATGGTATGAAAGTCTTTCAATCAATAACAGCTCAACATACTTTATAAATCATATTTCCTCATTCTGGCAGGTGATATCTTTCACGAGGGGGCCTTTCCTTTTTGTATTTAATTTCAATCCAGAAGTCTCCTATGAACTACATCGTGTTGGTGTAGATGAAGCTGGGGAATATCAAGTAAGCTATGCATAGAAATCACTTCTTCTGTTAGTTGAGCAAAATAATCGTAATTTAATTTAAGTATTTAATAATGTGAAACATAAAATCATTAAATTTGATATCATAAATTTGTAGTACAACACTTGAAATCTGAACATGTAATTCTTGAAACCCCAAGGCAACATATCCATGAAAGGCTCACAGATTTTTGACTTGAAAATATTTTCGAGAAAACGCGAAGGACCTTTGCGTTTCATTTCATTGAAAAGGTAGAAAAGGTTTACAACCTCCTAGGAGGTGGGATACATTGTTTGGTACAAAAAGATCAGTGCACATCCCAGGTGGATGGCAGAACTACTCGTAGCCCCTTTGCCCCAGCCTTTGCCCATGAAAAGACCTCTTCCTTGATGTTGGAGATCAGTAGAGGGATGGATGGCTGGGCACCCTCAAAAACACACGAGTTCCTATGCTTCCATGTCATCCAGGGGATAAGAAGAGTAGCAGAAGCGAGGCCCTTGCGAAGCGGCTTGGGAGTTTCCAGTTTGGCTTGGTGCCACCAATCCATGATGGTGGGTTCGCTGTTAGGGGCTGCTGCCGTCATTCTTAACCAAGCCAGGATCTCATGCCATATCAGCCTAGTAAAGGGACATTCCAGCATGAGATGGTGCATAGATTCCGGTGCCTGGTCACAGAGCAGGCATTTGGGATGGTGGGGAAGCCCATGTCTAGCAAGGCGCTCGGCGGTCCGGCATGTCTGTCTTGGTTGGCCAACCAATGGAAGAACTTCACTTTTGGCGGCGCCCATGTTCTCCGAGATGAGCTTCCGGGAGTAACAAGTTGTTGATCCATGGAAGGTGGCTAGGTAGCATGAGCTAGCGGTGTAGGTTCCCGAAGCTGTCCATTTCCAAAGCAGCACTGTCGGGTGTGTTCGTTGAGTGTGGTGGCATGGACCAGGTGCCATAGCTGTAGGTATTGCCCGATTTCGTGAACTCCAAGGACACCTTGGATGTCCCT
This sequence comes from Lolium rigidum, assembly GCF_022539505.1. Classification (NCBI taxonomy): domain Eukaryota; kingdom Viridiplantae; phylum Streptophyta; class Magnoliopsida; order Poales; family Poaceae; genus Lolium; species Lolium rigidum. The sequence goes on along the minus strand of NC_061508.1, from coordinate 246,152,155 downwards.
GGCCCAAGCTGTTCCCATGAAGCCCCTCTCGCTACAGTTCTGATTTTGCGCCGTCTCCTAGGGATGCGGTTGTACAGCAGAGGTGCAATCTCTTTGACCGCCTGCCATTGACCCAACGATCCTCCCAGAATAATGCCCTTTGTCCATTGCCAATGCACATGGTTGTGGAGGCAGAGAAAAGAGCTCGCTCCACGTCTGAGAATTGTAGTTCGAGGCCGCTCCAAGCACGGTTGTCGTCGGTGTGGGAGAGCCAAAGCCATCGCAGCCGCAGGGAGAGGCCGGCACGCTCAATGTCTTGGACACCCAGGCCACCATAAGCAATGGGCCGGCACACGCGGCTCCAATTGACGTGGCAGTGGCCGCCGTTGACGGCGGCACGACCAGCCCACAGGAAGCCGCGTTTTATCTTCTCGATCATCTTGAGGGATTTCTTCGGCGGCGCATAGACTAGTAGCTGGTGTATGGGTATCGCGCATAGCACGGATTTGACCATGGCCAAACGGCCTGCCTTGTTCATGAGCTCCGCTTTCCAAACAGGTAGACGGCCAGCGATGTTGTCGACGATCGGCTGTAGTTGGGCAGCGGTGGGTCGCCGGATAGTCAATGGGATGCCGAGGTAGGTGATGGGCAGATTTGCCAATGGGCAGCCCAGCTGTTCCGTGATCAGCGCGGTCTCTTCCGGGCTACATCGCAATGGCGTGGCCGAGCTCTTGGTGAAGTTGACTCGGAGGCCTGAGGAGCGGCCAAACAAGCTGAGGATCTCCCTTACAGCCGCGGTGTCGCTAGCTGATGGGTGGCAAAAGAGCACGACGTCGTCGGCGTATAAAGAGATGGGCGGTATCAGCTTCCGGGGGTGCAGCCTCTGCATGATTCCCAGCTCGGCAGCTCGCTTGAAGAGTCTGCTGAGGATATCGATGGCAAGCACAAATAGCTGGGGCGATAGGGGATCTCCCTGGCGCAGGCCCCGCTGGTGCCAAATCGGCGGCCCTGGCTCACCATTCAGGAGAATGCGGGTGCTTGCCGATGATAGGAGTATGGCCAACCACTCAAGGAATCTATCTCCAAACCCATACTGCTTCGTGATCTCAAAGAGGAAGGACCACGAGAGGGAGTCAAATGCCTTTGCCATGTCCAGCTTGAGTAGGATTCTTGGCGCACCCAACTGATGCAAAAGCCTCGCAGATTGCCTCACTAGAACAAAGTTGTCGTGGAGGCTCCTCCCCGCGATGAATGCGTTTTGGTTGTTGCTGACAAGGTTGTCAAGCCTAGGAGCCAGCCTTAGAGATAAAACTTTGGCGAAGATTTTGGCGACGAGGTGGATCAAACTGATCGGGCGGAAGTCCGACATATGGCTCGCGTCAGCTCGTTTAGGCAACAGGGTGAGGAGAGCTTGGTTCAGCTTGCTGAAACCCCTGCCGCGCATTTCAAAGAGCTGCTGAAAAACGTCGACGAAGTCCTGCTTAATCGTGGGCCAGCAAGTGCGCAGAAACTCGGCGGTAAACCCGTCAGGCCCTGGCGCCTTGCGTGCCGGCAATCTCTTCACCGCGCTCCAGATCTCTTCAGCGCCAAAAGGATCGTCAAGGTGGTGCAGGTCTTGGGGCTCAATGAGGGTAGAGAGGTCAAGCGTGAGCTCTCGGTCAACAGCCGTGCCCAGAAGCGCATCAAAGTGCGCATATGCAGCCTCGGCCATGTCAGCATGGGAGGTGAGCACCTGGGCATCCGTGGCGATGCTGAAGATTCTGTTCTTTTGTCTCCTGTAGGTACACTGACGGTGGTAGAAGGAGGTGTTGGCGTCTCCATCCTTAAGATTGGCAATACGGGAGCGTTGCCGGGCGATTGTTCGGTCCAGGGAGGCAAGGCCAAGATATGCAACCTTGAGTTGCTTCCGAAGCTGCTCCTCGTGCGCCGTCAAGATTCTGTCCTCCTGCGCCTTGTCAAAGCGAGAGATGAGCTCACGCGAAACGGCCATCTTGCCTCTCACGTTGCCAATGGATCGAGAGCTCCAGCTCGTGAGTTTACGCGCAGTGGTCTGGAGGCGCAGCCGCAGCCGCTGGAATGGGTCAATATCCCAAACCGAATTCCACGCCTCCGTCACCACTTCCTGGAACCCATCAAGGCGCAACCAGTAGTCCTCGAAGTGGAATCTCCTGTGGGTTGCGGGCATGGGGGAGCAGTCCAACAACAAGGGACTATGATCGGAGACGACCGATGCAAGGCACCGAAGGTGGCATTCCCCATGTGCTTCTTCCCAATCGGTGGTGCATAGGACTCGATCAAGGTGGACCAACGTGGGTGGAGATTGCTCGTTTGACCAAGTGTAACGGCGCCCGTTTAGGTAGACCTCCTTGAGCAGCAAGTCATTGAGGAGGCGTCTGAATCTCCCCATCATTCGACGATTTAGGTTCCCATTGTTTTTGTCCTCCGCGCGGTAGATGAGATTGAAGTCCCCGCATAGCATCCATGGTCCCTGGCAGTCTGCCCTAGCGTCGCGCAACTCCTGGAGGAAGCTGATCTTGTCCTCGTCCTCCTGTGGACCGTACACCACCGAAATCCACCACGGGGTGTTAGTGCCGACGGTTACTTTGGCGGTAATGGCATTCATGGTGAACAATAGGTCCGTGATGGGCACGTCCCTGCTCTTCCATGCGAGGAGTATGCCTCCTCGAGTGCCTTGCGCCGGGAGGTAAGTATAGTCGTCGAACTCGGGGCCAAGGGTTTCCATAACAATGGACGAGTAGATCAAGGCCATCTTTGTTTCTTGTAAGCAAACGATGGATGCACTTGCAGTGTCAATAAGCGATCTAATAGCCAGGCGTCTAGCACGCGCGTTGAGACCTCTAACATTCCATATTACAATACGAAGGCCGTGATCCATATGGAAGGGGATCGACGGGTTGGCGGCACAACGAAGATTAACCCTCACAAGCTACGTCGACGGCTGCGGCAGTTGGCGTAGAGGTCGTGATAGTCTGCTGATCAACCAATGCGGCAATTGCTGCTAGGACAGCGTGGGGAATTGGTGCGGCGAACACGTGATCGTAGGCTGTCATCTCGGCGGCGGTGATGATCTGGTCCACACCTATGATGCCAAGAGTTCGGAGGATCTGGGTCTGGGCACGACGCTCAGCCGTGGGTGGTGCGCCATTGCTTGCAGCGGAAGCCGATCGTCCACGACGTGGTGCGAAGTTCAGGGGCTGTCGACGAGCTTTCCTACCAGGGGTTGGCAGGGCTGCGTCCAGGTGCTTGGTGGCGGCCTTGAGGAAGTCTCCCAGGGTCCACTGCTGTGGTGGCACCACGGTGTTGTTCTTGGATCGGCGAAGTGTGATCGGTGGCGAGGCAAACCGATTGGGTGCAGATCGCAGAGCGGCACGGTCGTCAGGTGTTGGAGTTGGAGCAGTGCCTGTTGCTGTGGGCGTCTCCTGGGTTGCAGGCCTCTGTAGGATGCGGGTTGGTGATTGCTGAGCCTGTTGGGCTTCTTGCGTGTTGGCCGGAGAAATTGGCCCAGCCGGAGCTGCCTCCAGGAGGACAGCGTCCTGGTGCACGGTCTTCTCCACCATGTCCTGCGTCGTACCCTCATGGCTGGTAGTGGACACCAGGTCCTTTGCAGCACTTTGGCATGCAGCAGCCTCTCTTTGCCCCGGCAGAGTATCAGGCAGCGAATCAGGCACCTCACTAAGGGAAGGGTCCCGGTGAGAACAGCTGTTGGTCCCATCAGGAAAAGCCTCTCCCAAGTTGTCGTGCAGCGCAGTGGGAGCAGCAGAGTTTGAACTGGTCGGCGACTCAGTCGTTTCGTGGACCATGGTCTCAACATCACATGGGGGATCAGCCAATCGGCTTGCGCCAGCTGGCGCTCCAGCAGCTTCCAGCAGCCTCGGATCCGGGGCGGTCGTGGTGGACACATCAGCGACGTCAGCATTGGTCGTGGAGGGCCCATGCTGTTGGCTTTTTCTGCGCCAGACACGCTTTCCATTTCTAGCTTGGCGACGAGGCTGACGTGGCTGGCGCGGCCTTTGCTGGTGGGGCCATGCATCTATGGAGCGTGCATCGGCGGCGGTGGCGCGGCGCCGGCGCGGTGGCGGAGCTGGCCGGCGAGTATGGTTGGCCAATTAAATCTTTACATCATCTCTATCTTAATTGAAAAGTAACTTATTTCTGTAACTTGATTTTTTTCTAATCATAGTCCTATACCACGAAGTGATTGAAACTGGGAGAACACTATCATGTAGCACACAGATATAATTGAGCTACCACTACATATTAGAATGTTACTGTGAGAATAACAATTTTAAAAAATGTCCTGCAAAAGAAATCAAATAATGAAATGCTCAGAGTCTGAGTTTGCTTTGCAGATGAGATGCTTAGAATCTCACTTGATGCACATACTTGCTAACGTCAAAGCTTTATCTGTTACTATCTTATATGGCTCGATAAGATGTTACAGTATCTCTCACGTTTTGTCTAGAATAACACCATTTATTCAGTTCAAGAATCATTTTATTCCAAACCTACTAACTCATACTGCTGCTAGCCTTCATACTTTAGTGTAGAGGGTTGAGTTATAAGACCTAGTATTTTTAATTAAATTTGTATTCTTATTTTTTATATTTAACCAGCTTATCTTAAACACGGATGAAACTAAATATGGTGGCCGTGGGGAGCTCAATAGTAGTCAGTATATGAAGAAGACCAGTGACAAAAGGTATTATTTGCAGCACTTGGATAATCTGTCTTTGTTCTCTATGCTTGTTCTCCATATTAGGTATTTAATCTAAGCAGTATCTCTTTCTTGTAGAGTTGATGGCTGTCGTAACTCCTTGGAATTGGCATTATCATCTAGAAGTGCTCAGGTAGGTAGATGAGAATGACTACCAGCCTTTACAACAGATATGCATACCTTAAATAAACACATATTTTCAGGTATACAAGTTGGTCCGAATCTTAAGAATTTAGGCTCGAACAATAATTACTGTGACAGACCAAGTAATCCATATCCTCCGAAGATGGGCTATCATCGCAAATGTTTATAGCAAGTTGGAAACACTGGTGACGAAAACGAGGTATGTACACTTGTTCGTTGCTATAAATTTTAACATTATAGCTATTCCTAAATTAAGAAACATTTTTCACTGAGACTAACATTTATCTGTTTGAACCATGTTATCTGGCTCGATAATTTTTTGAATAGTATGCCTAGGCCTAGCACAATAAAGAACACAGGAACGCCTAGTGCAAACCCTTATTTGTTTCCCATATGGAGATCACTTCTGTTTGATATGCGGACTACAATTAAATGCTCTGCTGATCTTTGTTTCACCTTAAACTACAAAGTGGATAATAAGTGCGCACAACTTCGTTATATATCAAATTGGACCCTAGACCTTGTAAATGGTTTACTGTTATATACATATGTCAGTTCTTTTAGATTATGGAAGAGCAACTCTCTTGGCCTCTTCATCGGAGGGTGCACACAGCCAATTATTACAAGTTTCCACCCTGGTGCTGCTCGACCGCGTCCTATGTACTGCTGACTGGGAGGAACTTGCCGGCGAGTGCAGCCTGAGCTGTCTGGCGTCTGTCGTCTCTGATCACAGCCCTCTTCTGCTGGATTGCTCTCCTTCGCCACCGACGCACCGCCGGTTCCACTTTGTGGAGTTTTGGCTGCGCCTCGATGGCTTCCAGGAAACAGTGGCACAGGCTTGGGGCTCAATCCAGAGCGTCGACCCCTTTGAGCGAATGACGCTGCGACTACAGGCCACTGCGAGGAAATTGACTAGCTGGGCCGCCAAATCGATCGGGAACGTGCGCCACAAGCTGGCAATCTGCCGCGAGCTCATACTCCGGTTTGACAAGGCAAGGGAGAGCCGCACGCTGACGCCACACGAATCGTGGCTGCACAAAGCCCTCAAGCTTTCCCACCTTGGCCTTGCGTCGCTCGATCGCACGATCGCACGCCAGCGGGCCCGTATCGCAAACCTAAAGGATGGAGACGCCAATACTGCGTTCTTCCACCAGCAGTGCTCGTATCGCCGACAGAAGAACAGGATACGCCGTATCACGGTAGGCAACCGCGTGCTCGACCAACCTACAGAGATGGCTGAGGCGGCTTTCTCGCACTTCGACGACCTGCTGGGCACGGAGTTTGTACGAGATTGCACCATAAACCTCGACCAGCTGATCACGCCTTCCGCTGATCTAGTCGAGCTCGACGAGCCATTCTCCGAGGACGAGATCTGGGCAGCGATCAAGCGCCTACCCGCACGCAAAGCACCTGGGCCTGACGGATTCACCGCCGAATTTCTGCGCGCATGCTGGCCCGTGGTCAAACAAGACGTGCTCGCCGTCTTCCGCCGGTTTGATGATCTACGCGGACGAGGATTCCATAGGATCAACCAAGCGCTGCTCACCCTGCTACCTAAACGCCCAGATGCCCAGACGCTTGGCGACTACCGTCCCATCAGTCTTGTGCACTTGATTGGCAAAGTCGTCGCGAAGGTGCTATCGCTAAGGTTGGCCCCGAAGCTCAACAGCCTAGTGAGCAAGAGCCAGAACGCTTTCATCGGTGGCCGCAGCCTGCATGACAATTTCGTGCTTGTCCGAGAGTCCATGCGCCTGTTGCATCATCTACGTGAGCCGAGAGTCATGCTGAAGCTCGATCTCGCCAAGGCTTTTGACACGCTATCCTGGGCGTTCCTCTTCGAGGTGCTCCGGCGGTATGGTTTCGGCGACAAATTCTTGGACTGGATTGCGATCCTACTCTCTTCTGCAAGCACGCGGGTCCTGCTGAATGGATGCCCTGGACCACCGATCTGGCACCGCCGAGGGTTGCGGCAAGGGGACCCCTTGTCACCGCAGCTCTTCGTGTTGGCTGTGGACACCCTTGGGAGGCTGGTCACGCACGCGGCCACTGTCGGAGTTCTACAAGCTCTCCACCCGACCAAGACTATCCCGGTGGCATCCCTCTATGCCGATGACGTCGTCATGTTCTGCCATCCCACCGTCGCCGACGCCAATGCCGTCAAGTCAATCTTGCGCCTGTTTGGCACAGCCTCCGGCCTGCAAGTCAACTATGACAAGAGCGCGGCGACATTACTAAACTGCGAGGAGGATGCGGCCACGGTGATCACCACGACTTTGGGCTGCCAGTTAGCAGAGTTGCCCTTGACCTATCTGGGCATTCCTCTGACATTGCGGCGCCCTACCAAGGCCCAGTTCCTACCCCTGGTGGCCAAGACCGCGGCTAAGCTACCAACTTGGAAGTCCAGGCTCATGGACAGATCGGGGCGGCTCACGCTCGTCAAAGCCGTTCTGGCTGCAATCCCCCTGCACCAGATCCTGGTTCTACAGCCGCCAAAGTGCATCATCAAGATGCTGGAGAAGATACAGCGTGGATTCCTTTGGGAGGGAAGAGCCGAGGCCAGCGGTGGACACTGCCACGTCAATTGGCGCACTGTAAGCCGGCCAATCTCGCTTGGTGGCCTCGGCGTCCATGATCTGGAGAGGGCTGGGCTAGCGCTACGCCTACGCTGGTTGTGGCTCAGTAGAACCGACCAAGACAGAGCCTGGAGCGGCCTAGACTTGCAATTCACCCAACAGGAGCGCTGCTTGTTCTTCGCCTCCACCCACATGATCGCCGGCAACGGGCAGACCGGCAGGTTCTGGGAGGACCGCTGGATCGACGGCCGCTCCGTCAGCCAAATCGCGCCGGAACTGTATGCCTGCATCCCCAAGAGACGCCGGAAGGGAACGTCCATCGCCGACGGCCTACTCGCGCACCGCTGGGCTCGCGACATACATGGTGTCATCGGCATCCGTGAGCTCGGCCAATACCTGCAGCTTTGGAGGAAGGTGGAGCAATTCACGCTCACCAACCAACCAGATCAAATGGTTTGGCGTTGGAATGCTAGCGGAACATATTCCGCCAAAACCTGCTACTTGAGCATGTTCCAAGGATCCAAGAGCTGCGGTGCATGGAGACTGATTTGGAGAACCTGGGCGCCGCCGCGAGTAAAGTTCTTCCACTGGCTTGCCCACAAGGACCAATGCTGGACAGCGGAGCGGCTGCAGAGACACGGCCTACAGCACCACCCCAGATGTCTCCTATGCGATCAGGAACCGGAATCGATGCAACACCTACTGCTTGCATGCCCCTTATCAAGGCATGTCTGGCATGACACCTTGGCATTGCTTAGGCTCACCTGCAGGCCACCTGACAATGAGCCCTCGCTCAGCGAATGGTGGATCTTGGCGAGGCAAGCAACTCCGAAGCAAATGCGCAAGGGTCTTGCCACTGTCACGCTGCTCATCCCCTGGCTCATTTGGAAGCACCGAAACGCTTGCGTCTTTGAGGGAGAAAGACCTACGGTTCAGCGCGTGTGTGAGCAGTTTAGAGTAGAAGCGACGCTTTGGGCGAGAGCCGGCGCGGCTGGCCTTCGCGATATCCTACCCACAGACTGGGATGTACACTGAATTCTGGCATGTGTAAGCCACCTAGGTGGCCAACGTCTGTAACCAACTCTTCTTTGCAATGAAATGAAACGCAATGTCATTGCGTTTTCTCAAAAAAGGTTCAACAAAATTTTAGAATAAAGCCAAAAAAGTAAAAGCAAGAAGGCACCAAGACATTGAGAAATCAGTCATTAGAAATGGACCAACAAAGGGTACTAACACCAACAAAAGTATGTGCGCGGTATGTCCGAGGGATCCCCACAAACCCAACTCCCAAACATATGAGATATATAACGAGGATGATTTAGTTAAAAGACAACCAAACCACAAGCCAATTACGATGTGCAAAATTACAATCAAGAAAAAGGTGTTGAATAGTCTCCCCGTGAGTGCATACAAAGCTTGCTACCATTCCAATTCCTCATAGCTAACTTATCTTTGGTCAAAATAATCCCTCTAAAAATATACTATAAGTCTTGACTGTCAACGGTATCCGAATGTTCAAATGTGTCTAGTTTGACAACAGTAACATATTTCTCCACATTGAGATGGACAGTCGCTAATTTATTGCATAAAAGATTCCATGCTGTCAACTTAGTCCTGACAATTGGTCGCTGAAAAGCGATATTTTGTTGCCCATGACCCAACACTTGTACTGAAACTTGCATATGTGGGCACATGTCAGCATAGTATGTAATTAGATATCACACATTTAACATATTAATTTATCACCTTCACAGACTGGAGCACCATACAAGTCGATCTCCCCAGCACAGGGCAAGTTTGATGAAAAAGCTTTGCCTGTACTGTGAACTCTGTCAGGGAGCAAGTTCTCACAAATAAAGCATGACACCTGAGCTACTGTACACAGCGACATATCCTGATGCCTTGTCTAGATTATGAAATCGTCTCCCTCCAGATATACAGGGGAACTCTCATAGATACAGCATGGGTGTGCGGTCGCCCAATTGATGACGTACGGTTCAGATCGAGAATAGTGGAGCAATGTATTGGATGTTTCCTTGTTATGACAGTGGGTTAATCTTAGCTACAAGGTCCACACCCCGTCGATCAGCAAATTGGGCAGATCTGCAGCAACTGTTGTTGACTTAGCTAATAATTAACTAGTTAGAATAATCCTTGTGCAAGACAAGATGATTGCTGTTATGATGTGAAGATCAAGTACGCAATAATAGGTTCGACATCTGCAGAAGAGACAAAAGCGGCAACAGCCTCTTAGATCAGACAAGTGTGAACTGACAGTGTATTGTTCTTTTTTTTAACAGGGATACTGTCAGTGTATTGTAGCCACTGCCAATTGCCATTAGATTTGGCACTTAGAGGTATCATATGTTGCAGGCTCAAGTGTGTTTTTGCAGTGAAGTAGTCTAATGTGTAGTGCCTTGGGATTTACAGTAGCACGACATGCCTTTCTTCGTCTTCAAAAAGCTTGGTCGCAAGCAGGTTTAATTGATTATGCGATGTTTGTTCCTTTATGACTTCGCTTTTTTGTGCCTATTTTGTCAGTTGGAAGAATACGGATTGAAACTGTGGAAGAATAGGCAAGCTGCCTATTATGTGTCTTATTACAGTGGTTGGACTCTGCGCGATCGTCGTGTATGAGCTGTTACTGCTGCTGCGTGACAGACGTTCACTATGGTAGCCTGGTAGGGAAAAAAAGTCATCGGGCAACTATCATCGGCAAAGGGCAGAGCTAGACGTTCACTGAAGTGCACGGGATCTACTGTGCACGTTGTTACCGTTGAACCTGCGTCTTTTTGCCTTTCAATTTGTTCCGTCATCATGCTTTGGATACTGCAGACGGATTGAAACTGGACACAATAGAGTGATTTCGTGCACGGTAGATACCGCGCAGGGCAGAAAGACCACTCTCGCCTCCAATGCCCCAAAGCCCAAACCTTTTTGTGCACTCGCCAGTCAGGCTACAGCCCACGAGCGGCCTTCATCCTACACCAACACCCAGCCCACGTTATCCGGCCGCTACGTGATTTGCAAAGCCCAACAGGGGAGATCCGGTCGGGGTTCGCACGACAGACGTGATATCTTCTCCGCCGGTGGTCTCATTCCTCGGCGGCCTTCTCTCCGGTGAGCTGCTCCTCCTCATCATCATCCTTCTCCTCTCCTCCTATGGCGTCGACGATTAGGGATCGAAAATTTCCTGGCCGCCGCCGCGATCCATGGCTGCCGCCGTGTGTATTTGTCTGCCTCGGCTCAGTGTGAGTTTCATGGATCAGATGTGATTGGACGCCGGGAAGGCCGAGTAGGTTTTTGACTCTGCTGCATGCTTCTCTGCTCCATTTGTCGATGTAGTCCTGGCTAACGATTTAGAGTATTGGACCTGTCCTTCATTCAGGTGCATTGGGTTTGTTGTCCCTGTGTTGTGTGTTCAACCCTGGAATGCATGTTGAATTGGATCTGAAACTGGCCTATTACCATCATGTTTTGTATGTAAATTTCCAGTCATAGTAATTAAATCCTCGTGTAGAATAGAACACAGCAGACTCAAATCATCTAGTGCCTCTGAGAGTTGGATGCACAAACTGGAGCATAAGTGCAGTATATAAGTACTGAAGATTATGAAAGAGCCTGCACAAAATCCAGTCTGTTCGAAGCAGTTTGCATCTCCGAGATTAGGTCGCTTTGGATCCTTTCTGTCGAACAATTATATGATTGTCAGTTATGCAGAGAACATTAGCAATATCAGGGATTAGCAATGTACGGATGAGATCTCTTTTAAGTAATTTAGACATGGCAGCAAAGTTGTTTTTGTTTCTAATGTGAGGACACAAAATGGACCATAAGGGAAGTAGCTTAAGCATAACAGGTTTCTTTTACAGGAAAATAAGAGATGATTAGCTCAGAAACACAGCATTTGCCACTTCATGGCCAACTTAAATGGACGGCCCTGAAATTGGAGTACTGGCTGAGCATTTTAATGCATAATAGAAAAAGAATGTACTGGAAAACTAGGGGGCATGTGGCCTCCTTTGATCTTTAGTACTAGCAAAGGAACTATGCAATTTTCACTATAAAGCAGTGGTTTCACATTTTAATGCATAGTTCCTATATCATCTTGATCTCCCAATAACAAAGAGATCTGTTTGGAAATTTGTTCATTCTGAATTATTGGCGAGCTTTTAGAACTTTTTGTAGAAGGATGAGTTTTTTCTACTAGTTGCCCTCTTACATGTATCAAGGTTTGTAATGGTTTCTGGTATTCTCCTCTACAGCTGATAGGCTTCCCCTTCTTTCTCACTATGGCGACGGTGGCAATTTACAGCCTTTTCATCATCAACAAGTCTGGTGGCCTTATACACTACAAGGTATTTTCATGTACTCATGTTCTCTTCTACCTACTGGGTATGGAGTCTGAACGACCTGTGCATCTCTTCAGGACTATGGTTCAGCAGGGAGAATGGACACCAACGACAGTCTACGGTTGGCAAGTCTCTGGCATTCAATGCATGCTATCTCACAGCAGTTATCCCCTACCCCTGGCTGTAATGGCATTGACCTCCTACAAGCCCACAACTTCGACCTTCATTGCTTCCAATCTCTCACAGGTATTCATTTCTCTCATGTTTCATGTAATTTGCTTGGCAAATCCTCTCTGCATGCTATAGGTGGTTTCAGTAGTTTTGAGCTGGAGAGGATTCCGTTTTAATGGACAGAAAATTCATAGTGTTCTCTAGCTGTCACTTCTTATCTGTGTTAAGGTTATGTTTTGAACACAAAATTATAAATTGACTCACATGATTGATTTTTTTTTTCTATTTCATTACTCCCTCCATCCCAAAATGGAAAGCGCTTTTTATTTTGCACGGTCTTTGATGCATGACTTTAACCACTACCACCCCCGTCTCAAAGAATAAGGCGCACACGTATTCCAAGACAAACTTTGACCATAAAAATTGAACAACAAAATCTTGATTATATTATACAGTATGTAATTAGCATCGTTGGATTCGTAATGAAAAGTACTTTCTAATGATGCTAATTTTATACAAATAATCTTTATATATTTGAAGTAAATTCTTGGTCAAACAAAAAAAAGCACGAAAAACAATGGCGCCTTATTCTTTGAAATGGAGGGAGTAATATTTATACCAAATTATATAGATTGGGAATGTTTAATTGGTATCATTGCATTTGCCTTGTAAAATTCTTTCATTTCATATATCTTTATACTGATTTTATGGACATATTATAAGTACATAATCATAGTCAAAGGATGCACAAGTACTGCTGTCTCAACTCCTCTGGACAATAATCATGGTGCTAGACGCTGGATTGCTGTGTGCTGAACTGACTGTTTGTAGGAATGGACGAGTATATGTAGTTATGGACACGTGCTGCAGAAAGGGTTCTGTTATTTGTTAAGCTATCTTCTATGCATAACCTTTATTTTTTGAACCCTTCCTGGTAATTGCTATGGATCTATTCTGCAATTGCAATGCTCCAAAGGTGTTCGTGAGTGGCTGATGGTTTGTTTAAGTTTAACTGTTAGGTGTGCCATTTTATGGTTTTGTATATCTATCTAATCACCGATCTGTTTCACTGCTTGGCTTCTTCAGGGACAAAATTCTTCGTTGTATGCGAAACAGGCGCTCCGAACATGGAATTTTTGCTGAGAACGATTTACCAGCTCTACACGGAATTTGCCTTGAAGAATCCGTTCTATGAGATGGAGATGCCGATTCGGTGTGAGCTCTTTGATTTCAACCTAGCTCAAGTTATCCAGAAGGATCGAGTCGCGCTTCTGGGCCGGTGAAACATGTCAAAGAAAAATACTTTGAACCATCTTTTCAAATATTCTGATTCTTGTAGTGGCTGCTGCCCTTCAGTTTGTTCAGCCAGAGAAACCTTTTTTTTTTCCTTTGAATGTATTGCTGATAACAAATGGCGTGAGTGCCGTTTTGCTCAATCGTGCGTCTGTAAATTGGTTCGGCGGTGTTGAGTTGCAACATTTCACGGAGACAAATGTTCAGCTTGGACTTCCAATTCTCCATCGTTTGACAGGATGATGCTATGTGCACGTGCATGAGGGATTTAATGGCCTGGTACTCTGGTTCTCGCAATGGGAAGAGCATGTGACGTTATCCTTACCGAAACTCTTAGTAAGTCAAAAAAGAAATTATATATTGGCACGAGCTTCCATAGTGATTGCATATGTGACGTAGTGAACTGGATAATTGCAAGTTGCGACGAAGCTTCATGTATTGTCCCGAATCACCACCCAACTCCACCTGATTGTGGATGCATCTAGTTCGATGTTTCATCAGCATTAATGAATTAATTACTGCCCCCTCAGTTACTCCATTATCACCAAATACATGAGTTATAAATTTTGTCAATGTTTTAAAGTTTCACCAAATATATAGTTACATAGATGTACGATACCAAATTACTATTAATAGAGCCACTAATTTTTTCACGAACTATTTATTCAATACTCTAGTGATTAATGTGTCAATCGATATACTACAATTAAACTTAGAAAGTATCGGGGTTTTTATTCAATTTATTGATGAATCTCGTGTGAAGACGGAGGGAGTACCACAATTTTTAGTAAATATTTGATGTCTATAGGTAATATGATTTCATCTAGATCCGTCCTTGAACACTATATCTATACCTCTATACCAAATCTATATACACCAAATAATAAAAGCAATAAGGCTTCTTCTCGTTCATTTTTTCTTCTGTCGTAATTATGATAACTGACTCCAGCTCTATATCTATACCTAATCTATAACCATTTAATAATAAAAGAAGTAAGGTTTCCATTGTTCATAGGGTATTTTCACTTTCGCCCTCCCACTTGTTTGATATTAACCCATTCATGGTTGTTATTGAGCGAAGGGCGGTGCGTTGCGGCCTGAAGGGCGACGCAACACCAACCCACTGCTCAGTCCATGGTAGGCGTGTGCTCGGAGACGTGCAACACATACATGAGCGTGAGATCGGCTGATCAGACCGATATGTGTGAGGGTTTGCCCTGGCATGGACGACGACACACGGAACGGGGTCAATGGTGACGTTGTCAGACCATGGAGTACCTATGATACTACTATGATCTCGGTATCTACTCTGTATTGTATCATAGCATTGCATGTTATGATCATAGTAGTATCCGGAGTAGATATGTATCATAGCACGCAGATGATATTAGTCGCGCTCGCTAAACGATACTACTATGATCATAGTAGTATCCCAGAGTAGATATCGTATCATAGAATGTAGATCTAGAAAAGTTAATATCAAATAAATCTTGTATACATATTTGCATGGAGATACTACAAATCAAGAAATATGATCATAGCGAAGTTTTTTCTAGATATTCTCTAAGTGGACATGTTGGTTTTTCAAAGGTATTGAAGTGATGAGAGAAAAATCTATTGGGAAGATGCAAAGCAACTATCTCTCGTCTTGAATTCTTTCCTTTAATTTAAGCTAAATGCATGTAGAAATGAGTAGTACATATGCTAAACATGTTTGGGTTTGATTTTTGTGTGATAAAAGAGATGTAACTTTTGCTACTTTAAAGTCATTTAAAATTTAAAAGATAAAAGTACGTGTACTCTTCTACGAATAAAGTTTAGAGCTAAACATCCACTTATTTGAGGACAGCTGGAGTACATGATAGCATCCTTACATTGTTGGAGATATGCCCAAGAGGCAATAATAAAAGTGGTTATTGTATATCTTTATGTTTATGATAAATGTTTATATACCATGCTATAATTGTATTAACCGAAACATTGATACATGTGTGTTATGTAAACAACAATGAGTCCCTAGTAAGCCTCTTAACTAGCTTGTTGATTAATAGATTATTAATTTCATAATCATGAACATTGGATGTTATTAATAACAAGGTTATATCATTATATGAATGATGTAATGGAAACACCCATTTAAGCGTAGCATAAGATCACGTCATTAAGTTATTTGCTATAAGCTTTCGATACATAGTTACCTAGTCCTTTCGACCATGAGATCATATAAATCACTTATACTGGAAAGGTACTTTGATTACATCAAACGCCACTGCGTAAATGGGTGGTTATAAAGGTGGGATTAAGTATCCGGAAAGTATGAGTTGAGGCATATGGATCAACAGTGGGATTTGTCCATCCCGATGACGGATAGATATACTCCGGACCCTCTCGGTGGAATGTCGTCTAATGTCTTGCAAGCATATGAATAAGTTCATAAGAGACCACATACCACGGTACGAGTAAAGAGTACTTGTCGGAGACGAGGTTGAACAAGGTATAGAGTGATACCGATGATCAAACCTCGGACAAGTAAAATATCGCGTGACAAAGGGAATTGGTATCGTATGTGAATGGTTCATTCGATCACTAAGTCATCGTTGAATATGTGGGAGCCATTATGGATCTCCAGATCCCGCTATTGGTTATTGGTCGGAGAGAGATCTCAACCATGTCTACATAGTTCGCGAACCGTAGGGTGACACACTTACGGTTTGATGTTGTAATAGTAGAACTTCAATATGGAATGGAGTTCGAAGTATTGTTCGAAGTCTCGGATGGGATCCCGGACATCACGAGGAGTTCCGGAATGGTCCGGAGAATAAGATTCATATATAGAAAGTCATATTCCAAGTTTGGAAATGATCCGGTGCATTTATGGAAGGTTCCAGAAGGTTCTAGAAAAGTCCGGAAGAAATCACTAAGGAAGGAAGAGTCCCGGAGGGACTCCACCTCCCCATGGCCGGCCAACCCTGGAAGGGGGAGTCCAAGGTGGACTCCACCAAGGGGGCCGGCCACCCCCCTTCATGTAAGGGTGGGAATCCCACTTGGGTGGGAGTCCCACCTTGGGTAGGTTTCCCTACTACATGGAAGGTTTTGGGTTGGGGTCTTATTCGAAGACTTGTAGTCCAACACTTGGGGTTCCACCTATATAATGAGGGGCATAGGGGAGGGGGCCGGCCACCACAAAGCCACAAGCTGGCCGCACCCCTTGAGGCCGGCCACCCCCTCTCCCAAACCCTAGCCGCCCCCTCTCTCCTCCACCTCTCCCGCACGCTTAGCGAAGCTCCGCCGGAGTTCTCCATCGCCACCGCCACCACGCCGTCTGATGGCGTGTAACTCACACGTTCGTTGGGAACCCCAAGAGGAAGGTATGATGCGCACAACAGCAAGTTTTCCCTCAGAAAGAAACCAAGGTTTATCGAACCAGGAGGAGCCAAGAAGCACGTTGAAGGTTGATGGCGGCGGGATGTAGTGCGGCGCAACACCGGAGATTCCGGCGCCAACGTGGATCCCGCACAACACAACCAAAGTACTTTGCCCCAACGAAACAAGGTGAGGTTGTCAATCTCACCGGCTTGCCGTAACAAAGGATTAACCGTATTGTGTGGAAGATGATTGTTTGCAAGAAAACAAGTAAAGAACAAGTATTGCAGCAGATTTGTATTTCAGTATAAAAGAATGGACCGGGGTCCACAGTTCACTAGAGGTGTCTCTCCCATAAGATAAAAGCATGTTGGGTGAACAAATTAGAGTCGGGCAATTGACAAATAGAGAGAGCATAACAGTGCACATACATGTCATGATAAGTATAGTGAGATTTAATTGGGCATTACGACAAAGTACATAGACCGCCATCCAACTGCATCTATGCCTAAAAAGTCCACCTTCAGGTTATCATCCGAACCCCTTCCAAGTATTAAGTTGCAAAGCAACAGACAATTGCATTAAGTATGGTGCGTAATGTAATCAACAACTACATCCTTAGACACAGCATCAATGTTTTATCCCTAGTGGCAACAGCACAACACAACCTTAGAACTTTCTGTCACTGTCCCAGGTATCAATGAAGGCATGAACCCACTATTGAGCATAAATACTCCCTCTTGGAGTTAAGAGAAAAAACTTGGCCAGAGCCTCTACTAATAACGGAGAGCATGCAAGATCATAAACAACACATAGGTAATAACTTGATAATTAACATAACATGGTATTCTCTATCCATCGGATCCCGACAAACACAACATATAGTATTACGGATAGATGATCTTGATCATGTTAGGCAGCTCACAAGATCCAACAATGAAGCACAATGAGGAGAAGACAACCATCTAGCTACCGCTATGGACCCATAGTCCAGGGGTGAACTACTCACTCATCACTCCGGAGGCGACCATGGCGGTGAAGAGTCCTCCGGGAGATGAATCCCCTCTCCGGCGAGGTGCCGGAGGAGATCTCCAGAATCCAACGAGATGGGATTGGCGGCGGCGGCGTCTCCGGAAGGTTTTCCGTATCGTGGCTCTCGTGCATCGGGGTTTTCGCGACGGAGGCTTTAAGTAGGCGGAAGGGCAACGTGGGGGGCCACACGAGGGCCCCACACCATAGGTCGGCGCGGCCAGGGCCTGGGCCGCGCCGCCCTATGGTGGCGGCACCTCGTGGCCCCACTTCGACTCCTCTTCGGTCTTCCGGAAGCTTCGTGGCAAAATAGGACCCTGGGCGTTGATTTCGTCCAACTCCAAGAATATTTCGTTACTAGGATTTCTGAAACCAAAAACAGCAGAAAACAGCAATCGGCTCTTCGGCATCTTGTTAATAGGTTAGTTCCGTAAAATGCACGAATATGACATAAAGTGTGCATAAAACATGTAGATATCATCAATAATGTGGCATGGAACATAAGAAATTATCGATACGTCGGAGACGTATCAGCATCCCCAAGCTTAGTTCCGCTCATCCCGAGCAGGTAAAACGATAACAAAGATAATTTCTGAAGTGACATGCCATCATAACCTTGATCATACTATTTGTAAACATATGTAATGAATGCAGCGATCAAAACAATGGTAATGACATGAGTAAACAAGTGAATCATAAAGCAAAGACTTTTCATGAATAGTACTTCAAGACAAGCATCAATAAGTCTTGCATAAGAGTTAACTCATAAAGCAATAAATCAAAGTAAAGGTATTGAAGCAACACAAAGGAAGATTAAGTTTCAGCGGTTGCTTTCAACTTGTAACATGTGTATCTCATGGATAATTGTCAACATAGAGTAATATAACAAGTGCAATATGCAAGTATGTAGGAATCAATGCACAGTTCACACAAGTGTTTGCTTCTTGAGGTGGAGAGAGATAGGTGAACTGACTCAACATAAAAGTAAAAAGAATGGTCCTTCAAAGAGGAAAGCATCGATTGCTATATTTGTGCTAGAGCTTTTATTTTGAAAACATGAAACAATTTTGTCAACGGTAGTAATAAAGCATATGAGTTATGAAAATTATATCTTACAAGTTGCAAGCCTCATGCATAGTATACTAATAGTGCCCGCACCTTGTCCTAATTAGCTTGGACTACCGGATCATCGCAATGCACATGTTTTAACCAAGTGTAACAATGGGGTACCTCCATGCCGCCTGTACAAAGGTCTAAGGAGAAAGCTCGCATTTTGGATTTCTCGCTTTTGATTATTCTCAACTTAGACATCCATACCGGGACAACATGGACAACAGATAATGGACTCCTCTTTAATGCATAAGCATGTGACAACAATTATTATTCTCATATGAGATTGAGGATATATGTCCAAAACTGAAACTTCCACCATGAATCATGGCTTTAGTTAGCGGCCCAATGTTCTTCTCTAACAATATGCATGCTCCAACCATTAAGGTGGTAGATCTCTCTTACTTCAGACAAGACGGACATGCATAGCAACTCACATGATATTCAACAAAGAATAGTTGATGGCGTCCCGAGAAACATGGTTATCGCACAACAAGCAACTTAATAAGAGATAAAGTGCATAAGTACATATTCAATACCACAATAGTTTTAAGCTATTTGTCCCATGAGCTATATATTGCAAAGGTGAATGATGGAATTTTAAAGGTAGCACTCAAGCAATTTACTGGAATGGCGGATAAATACCATGTAGTAGGTAGGTATGGTGGACACAAATGGCATAGTGGTTGGCTCAAGGATTTTGGATGCATGAGAAGTATTCCCTCTCGATACAAGGTTTAGGCTAGCAAGGTTATTTGAAACAAACACAAGGATGAACGGTGCAGCAAAACTCACATAAAAGACATATTGTAAACATTATAAGACTCTACACCGTCTTCCTTGTTGTTCAAAACTCAATACTAGATATTATCTAGACTTTAGAGAAACCAAATATGCAAACCAAATTAGCAAGCTCTAAGTGTTTCTTCATTAATGGGTGCAAAGTATATGATGCAAGAGCTTAAACATGAGCACAACAATTGCCAAGTATCAAATTATCCAAGACATTTTAGAATTACTACATGTAGCATTTTCCAATTCCAACCATATAACAATTTAACGAAGAAGAAACTTCGCCTTGAATACTATGAGTAGAGCCTAAGAACATACTTGTCCATATGCTACAGCGGAGCGTGTCTCTCTCCCACAAAGCGAATGCTAGGATCCATTTTATTCAAACAAAACAAAAACAAAAACAAACCGACGCTCCAAGCAAAGTGCATAAGATGTGGCCGAATAAAAATATAGTTTCAGAGGAGGAACTCGATAATGTTGTCGATGAAGAAGGGGATGCCTTGGGCATCCCCAAGCTTAGACGCTTGAGTCTTCTTAGAATATGCAGGGATGAACCACCGGGGCATCCCCAAGCTTAGAGCTTTCACTCTCCTTGATCATATTGTATCATACTCCTCTCTTGATCCTTGAAAACTTCCTCCACACCAAACTCGAAACAACTCATTAGAGGGTTAGTGCACAATAAAAATTAACATGTTCAGAGGTGACACAATCATTCTTAACACTTCTGGACATTGCATAAAGCTACTGGACATTAATGGACCAAAGAAATTCATCCAACATAGCAAAAGAGGCAATGCGAAATAAAAGGCAGAATCTGTCAAAACAGAACAGTCCGTAAAGATGGATTTTATTAGGGCACCAGACTTGCTCAAATGAAAATGCCCAAATTGAATGAAAGTTGCGTACATATCTGAGGATCACTCACGTAAATTGGCATAATTTTCTGAGTTACCTACAGAGAATTAGACCCAGATTCGTGACAGCAAAGAAATCTGTTTCTGCGCACTAATCCAAATCTAGTATTTACTTTACTATCAAAGACTTTACTTGGCACAAAAAAACATAAAACTAAGATAAGGAGAGGTTGCTACTGTAGTAAACAACTTCTAAGACTCAAATATAAAACAAAAATACTGTAGTAAAAACATGGGTTGTCTCCCATAAGCGCTTTTCTTTAACGCCTTTCAGCTAGGCGCAGAAAGTGTGTATCAAGTGACATCAAGAGACGAAGCATCAACATCATAATTTGTTCTAATAACAGAATCATAAGGTAACTTTATTCTCTTTCTAGGGAAGTGTTCCATACCTTTCTTGAGAGGAAATTGATATTTAATATTACCTTCCTTCATATCAATAGTAGCACCAACGGTTCGAAGAAAAGGTCTTCCCAATATAATGGGGCAAGATGCATTGCATTCAATATCCAAGACAACAAAATCAACGGGGACAAGGTTATTGTTAACCATAATATGAACATTATCAACTCTCCCCAAAGGTTTCTTTTTAGCATTATCAGCGAGATTAACATCCAAATAACAGTTTTTCAATGGTGGCAAGTCAAGCATATCATCGACTTTCTTAGGCATAACGAAATACTTGCACCAAGATCACATAAAGCATTACAATCAAAATCATTGACCCTCATTTTAATGATGGGCTCCCAACCATCCTCTAGCTTTCTAGGAATAGAAGTTTCAAGTTTTAGTTTCTCTTCTCTAGCTTTTATGAGAGCATTTGTAATATGTTTTGTGAAAGCCAAGTTTATAGCACTAGCATTGGGACTCTTAGCAAGTTTTTGTAAGAACTTTATAACTTCAGAGATGTGGCAATCATCAAAATCTAAATCATTACAATTTAAAGCAATGGGATTATCATCCCCAAGGTTGGAAAAAATTTCAGCAGTTTTATCACAGGCAGTTTCAGCAGTTTTAGCAGTTTCAGGTAATTTTGCGCGCTTTACACTAGGAGTAGAAACATTGCCAACACCAATTATTTTACCATTGATAGTAGAAGGTGCAGCAACATGTGAATCATTAGCATTGCTAGTGGTGGTAATAGTCCAAACTTTAGCTACATTACTCTTTTTAGCTAGTTTTTCATTTTCTTCTCTATCCCACCTAGCACGCAGTTCAGCCATTAATCTATATTCTCATTAATTCTAACTTGGATGGAATTTGCTGTAGTAACAATTTTATTTTCAATATCCCTATTAGGCATAACTTTCGATTTCAAAAGATCAACATCAGAGGCAAGACTATCAACTCTAGAAGCGAGAATATCAATTTTATTGAGCTTTTCCTCAACAGATTTGTTAAAGGCAATTTGTGTACTAATAAATTCTTTAAGCATAGCTTCAAGTCCAGGGGGTGTATTCGTATTATTGTTGTAAGAATTCCCATAAGAATTAGCATAACCGTTACCATTATTATAAGGATATGGCCTATAGTTATTACTAGAATTGTTCCGATAAGCATTGTTGTTGAAATTATTATTTTTAATGAAGTTTACATCAACATGTTCTTCTTGGGCAACCAATGAAACTAATGGAACATTATTAGGATCAACATTAGTCCTATCATTCACAAGCATAGACATAATAGCATCAATCTTATCATTCAAGGAAGAGGATTCTTCAACAGAATTTACCTTCTTACCTTGTGGAGTTCTTTCCGTGTGCCATTCGGAGTAATTAATCATCATATTATCAAGGATCTTTGTTGCTTCACCAAGAGTGATGGACATAAAGGTACCTCCAGCAGCTGAATCCAATAAATTCCGCGAAGAAAAATTTAGTCATGCATAGAAGGTTTGGATGATCATCCAAGTAGTCAGTCCATGGGTTGGGCAATTTTTAACCAAAGATTTCATTCTTTCCCAAGCTTGAACAACATGTTCATTATCTATTTGTTTAAAATTCATTATGCTACTTCTCAAAGATATAATTTTAGCAGGGGGATAATATCTACCAATAAAAGCATCCTTGCATTTAGTCCAGGAATCAATACTATTCTTAGGCAGAGATAGCAACCAATCTTTAGCTCTTCCTCTTAATGAGAAAGGAAACAATTTCAATTTAATAATATCACCATCTACATCTTTATACTTTTGCATTTCACATAGTTCAACAAAATTATTGAGATGGGCAGCAGCATCATCAGAACTAACACCAGAAAATTGCTCTCGCATAACAAGATTCAGTAAAGCAGGTTTAATTTCAAAGAATTCTGCTGTAGTAGCAGGTGGAGCAATAGGTGTGCATAAGAAATCATTATTATTTGTGGTTGTGAAGTCACACAACTTAGTATTTTCAGGGGCATTCATTTTAGCAGTAGTAAATAAAACAAACTAGATAAAGTAAATGCAAGTAATATTTTTTGTGTTTTTGATATAGCAAACAAGACAGTAAATAAAGTAAAGCTAGCAACTATTTTTTTTGTGTTTTGATATAAGTGCAGCAAACAAAGTAGTAAATAAAATAAAGCAAGACAAAAACAAAGTAAAGAGATTGGGAAGTGGAGACTCCCCTTGCAGCGTGTCTTGATCTCCCCGGCAACGGCGCCAGAAAAAGATGCTGGCGTGTAGTTGAC
This sequence comes from Lolium rigidum, assembly GCF_022539505.1. Taxonomy (NCBI): domain Eukaryota; kingdom Viridiplantae; phylum Streptophyta; class Magnoliopsida; order Poales; family Poaceae; genus Lolium; species Lolium rigidum. The sequence continues at coordinate 246,129,021 of NC_061508.1, read as the reverse complement.
GTGGGAGTTAGAAATCTTTGTGGTGTAGCTTTTCTTCGTTCCCCGGCAACGGCGCCAGAAAAAGAGCTTGATGACGTGTAACTCACACGTTCGTTGAGAACCCCAAGAGGAAGGTATGATGCGCACAACAGCAAGTTTTCCCTCAGAAAGAAACCAAGGTTTATCGAACCAGGAGGAGCCAAGAAGCACGTTGAAGGTTGATGGCGGCGGGATGTAGTGCGGCGCAGCACCAGAGATTCCGGCGCCAACGTGGAACCTGCACAACACAACCAAAGTACTTTGCCCCAACGAAACAGTGAGGTTGTCAATCTCACCGGCTTGCTGTAACAAAGGATTAACCGTATTGTGTGGAAGATGATTGTTTGCAAGAAAACAGTAAAGAACAAGTATTGCAGCAGATTTGTATTTCAGTATAAAAGAATGGACCGGGGTCCACAGTTCACTAGAGGTGTCTCTCCCATAAGATAAAAGCATGTTGGGTGAACAAATTACAGTCGGGCAATTGACAAATAGAGAGAGCATAACAATGCACATACATGTCATGATAAGTATAGTGAGATTTAATTGGGCATTACGACAAAGTACATAGACCGCCATCCAACTACATCTATGCCTAAAAAGTCCACCTTCGAGTTATCATCCGAACCCCTTCCAGTATTAAGTTGCAAAGCAACAGACAATTGCATTAAGTATGGTGCGTAATGTAATCAACAACTACATCCTTAGACATAGCATCAATGTTTTATCCCTAGTGGCAACAGACACAACACAACCTTAGAACTTTCTGTCACTGTCCCAGGTATCAATGAAGGCATGAACTCACTATCGAGCATAAATACTCCCTCTTGGAGTTAAGAGAAAAAACTTGGCCAGAGCCTCTACTAATAACGGAGAGCATGCAAGATCATAAACAACACATAGGTAATAACTTGATAATTAACATAACATGGTATTCTCTATCCATCGGATCCCGACAAACACAACATATAGTATTACGGATAGATGATCTTGATCATGTTAGGCAGCTCACAAGATCCAACAATGAAGCACAATGAGGAGAAGACAACCATCTAGCTACTGCTATGGACCCATAGTCCAGGGGTGAACTACTCACTCATCACTCCGGAGGCAACCATGGCGGTGAAGAGTCCTCCGGGAGATGAATCCCCTCTCCGGTAGGGTGCCGGAGGAGATCTCCAGAATCCCCCGAGATGGGATTGGCGGCGGCGGCGTCTCTGGAAGGTTTTCCGTATCGTGGCTCTCGGTACTGGGGTTTTCGCGACGGAGGCTTTAAGTAGGCGGAAGGGCAACGTGGGGGGCCACACGAGGGCCCCACACCATAGGTCGGCGCGGCCGTGGCCCGGGCCGCGCCGCCCTATGGTGGCGGCACCTCGTGGCCCCACTTCGACTCCTCTTCGGTCTTCCGGAAGCTTCGTGGCAAAATAGGACCCTGAGCGTTGATTTCGTCCAACTCCGAGAATATTTCGTTACTAGGATTTCTGAAACCAAAAACAGCAGAAAACAGAATCGGCTCTTCGGCATCTTGTTAATAGGTTAGTTCCAGAAAATGCACGAATATGACATAAAGTGTGCATAAAACATGTAGATATCATCAATAATGTGGCATGGAACATAAGAAATTATCGATACGTCGGAGACGTATCACCGTCGTGCTGCCGGAGTCAAGGAGGAGCTACTACTTCCGCTGCCCGCTGGAATGGGGAGAAGGACGTCGTCTTCATCAACACCGAACGTGTGACCGAGTATGGAGGTGCTGCCCGATCGTGGCACCGTGATCAAGATCTTCTACGCGCTTTTGCAAGCGGCAAGTGATCGTCTACCGCAGCAACAAGAGCCTCATCTTGTAGGCTTTGGAAATCTTCAAGGGTGAGTCTCGATCATCTCCTCGTTGCTTCCGTCTTCTAGA
>NC_061508.1:246115542-246126994 GCF_022539505.1 Lolium rigidum | reverse complement strand
GTATTGTGTGGAAGATGATTGTTTGCAGAAAACAGTAGAACAAGTATTGCAATAGATTGTATTTCGATAAAGAGAATTGGACCGGGGTCCATAGTTCACTAGAGGTGTCTCTCCCATAAGACGAACATGACATGTTGGGTGAACAAATTACAGCTTGGGCAATTGACAAATAAAGAGAGCATGATCATGCACATACATATCATGATGATTATAGTGAGATTTAATTGGGCATTACGACAAAGTACATAGACCGCCATCCAACCGCATCTATGCCTAAAAAGTCCACCTTCGAGGTTATCATCCGAACCCCTCCAAGTATTAAGTTGCAAAGCAACGAGACAATTGCATTAAGTATGGTGCGTAATGTAATCAAAAACTACATCCTTAGACATAGCATCAATGTTTTATCCCTAGTGGCAACGAGCACAACACAACCTTAGAACTTTCTCATCATCGTCCTGGTGTCAATGCGAGGCATGAACCCACTATCGAGCATAAGTACTCCCTCTTGGAGTTACAAGCATCTACTTGGCGCGAGCATCTACTAGTAACGGAAAGCATGCAAGATCATAAATAACACGTAGATATAACTTTGATAATCAACATAACAAGTATTCTCTATTCATCGGATCCCAACAAACGCAACATATAGAATTACGGATAGATGATCTTGATCATGTTAGGCAGCTCACAAGATCCGACAATGATAGCACAATGGGGAGAAGACAACCATCTAGCTACTGCTATGGACCCATAGTCCGGGGGTAGACTACTCACACATCACACCGGAGGCGACCATGGCGGCGTAGAGTCCTCCGGGAGATGATTCCCCTCTCCGCAGGTGCCGGGAGGCGATCTCTCGGATCCCCGAGATGGGATCGGCGTTGGCGGCGTCTCTGGAAGGTTTTCCGTATCGTGGCTCTCGGTACTGGGGGTTTCGTCACGGAGGCTTTAAGTAGGCGGAAGGGTAAGTCAAGAGGCGGCACGGGGGCCCAAACCATAGGCCGGCGCGGCGGGGGTGGGCCGCGCCGCCCTAGGGTTTGGCCACCCCGTGGCCCCTCTTCGTTTCGTCTTCGGACTTCCGGAAGCTTCGTGGAAAAATAGGCCCTCGGGCTTTGATTTCGTCCAATTCCGAGAATATTTCCTTACTAGGATTTCTGAAACCAAAAACAGCTAGAAACAAGGCAATCGGCACTTCGGCATCTTGTTAATAGGTTAGTTCCAGAAAATGCACGAATATGACATAAAGTGTGCATAAAACATGTAGATAACATCAATAATGTGGCATGGAACATAAGAAATTATCGATACGTCGGAGACGTATCAGGAGTGCCACACAAAAATAAAATAAAATGGGAGCCGCTCTTTGAAGGTTTGTCTGGCAAGGGGGTTAGAGTGCCCACTACCATTCGTTGACAACAACAAACACCTCTCAAAATTTTACTTTTATTGCTCTCTATATGTTTTCAAAATCAAAGCTCTAGCACGAATATAGCAATCGATGCTTTCCTCTTTGAAGGACCATTCTTTTACTTTTATTGTTGAGTCAGTTCACCTATTTCTCTCCATCTCAAGAAGCAAACATTTGTGTGAACTGTGCATTGATTCTTACATACTTGCTTATTGCACCTGTTATATTGCTTTGCATTGACAACTATCCATGAGATATACATGTTACAAGTTGAAAGCAACCGCTGAAACTTAATCTTCCATTGTGTTGCTTCAATGCCTTTACTATGAATTTATTGCTATATGAGTTAACTCTTATGCAAGACTTATTGATGCTTGTCTTGAAAGTACTATTAATGAAAAGTCTTTGCTATATGATTCAATTGTTTACTCATTGCATTAACATTGCTTTGAATCGCTGCATTCATCTCATATGCTTTACAATAGTATGATTAAGATTATGTTGGTAGCATGTCACCTCGTAAATTATCTTTTATCGTTTACCTACTCGAGGACGAGTAGGAACTAAGCTTGGGGATGCTGATACGTCTCCAACGTATCTATAGTTTCTGATGTTCCATGCTTATTTTATGACAATACCTACATGTTTTGCTTGCACTTTATATCATATTATGGCATTTATTGGACTAACCTATTAACAAGATGCCACGGTGCCGCTTCTGTTTATTATGTCTGTTTATTGCAGAAAAGGCCCAAAAACCAAAGTGCTCGGAAAAATCCAGAAAAATTACAGAAATTCTATTTCGCCGAAAGACTCACGGAGCCAGAAGGGCAAGCCAGGGGGAGGCCCAGGGCCTCCTCATAGGCCGGCGCGGCCTGGAGGGTGGTCACCCCACCCTATGGGGTGGGCCCCTCGGGACTCTTCCGACTCCGACTCTTCGCCTATTTAAGCCGTCGTGACCTAAAACTTCGACACCAATTGACGAAACTCCGAGAAAGACTCCGGGGCGCCGCCACATCGCGAAACTCCACCCGGGGACAGAAGTCTCCGTTCCGCACCCTGCCGGGACGGGGAATTGCCCCGGAACCATCTCCACCGCCGTCTCCACCGCCATCTTCACCGCCATCGCTGTCTCCATGATGAGGAGGGAGTAATCCACCCCCGAGGCTGAGGGCTCCGCTGTAGCTATGTGGTTCATCTCTCTCTTTATGTGATCTAGTTGAATATCATCTATGTGCTACTCTAGTGATGTTATTAAAGTAGTCTATTCCTCCTCCATGATGTAATGTTGGCGAGTGTGTGCATCATGAAGTACTTGGTTTATGCTATGATTGTGATCTCTTGTAGATTATGAAGTTAACTATTACTATGATGGTATTGATGCGATCTATTCCTCCTTTCATAGTGTGATGGTAGTAGTGTGCATGCTATGTTAGTACTTGGTTTAGTCGTGTTGATATATCTTGCACTCTAAGGTTATTTAAATATGAACATTGAATATTGTGGAGCTTGTTAACTCCGGCATTGAGGGTTCGTGTAATCCTACACAATGGTGTTCATCATCCAACAAGAGGGTGTAGAGTAGTCCTATTATGTGATCACTGTTGAGAGTGTCCACTAGTGAAAGCAGGATCCCTGGGCCTTGCTTCCAAGCATCGAATCTCCGTTTGTTTACTCGTTTTCATTGCGTTACTACTGCTCGCGTTACTCATCGCTTGTTTACTCGTTCGGGCAAAGCACTTTTCCGGTGCCGTTGCTACCGCTTATATATATTCATACCACCCGTATTTCACTATCTCTTCGCCGAACTAGTGCACCTATTAGGTGTGTTGGGGACACAAGAGACTTCTTGCTTTGTGGTTGCAGGGGTTGCTTGAGAGGGATATCTTTGACCTCTTCCTCCCTGAGATCGATAAACCTTGGGTGATCCACTTAAGGGAAACTTGCTGCTGTTCTACAAACCTCTGCTCTTGGAGGCCCAACACTGTCTACAAGAATAGAAGCTCCCGTAGACATCAACGCCGCAGGCCCCACGGTGGGCGCCAACTGTCGTTGCCTATTCGATAGTACCTCGGAGGAGGGATCCTTACGAGGGGGAGAAGAAATAGGGGCCATAGGGCGGAGAGTCCTCAAGACGGTGGTACGCGATTTACCCAGCTTCGGAACACCTGCTCGATGACAGGGCCTACTGCTGCTTGTCTGGAATTATATGGGCACTTTCGCGTTGTTACCATGAGTTGTGGTTGTGCCTCTAGGGCTCCCGGGATCCGGCTTATAAAGACGCACAGATCTAGGGTTTACATGGAGAGTCCTAGCCGGAATACAAGTTGCCTAACTACGGTACAATATCTTGCCGTGTACGTCAAGGATCCGCCTTCCATCTATGTCGTACTGGATACAGATACCTTATTGTCACACCGTCAACCATGTCGGTGGACATCCAGTCACCAGGTCCAGTTGGTGAGCTCACTGGGCCCAGCCTGTAAGTGTGAGTTGGCTATGTGTTGTCGTGTGTGTGTGTTCAGGCGCCTTTGGGCCGCATGTATCTGAGCCCCAGAGTATAAGGGGTGGAGTCTGTACCGTCTATGACAAGTGAGAACTGAATGAGAAATAGAATCTCTCATCCTCCATCTGTTCCTCTCATCCCGCTGCTCTGCTCTTCCCATCCCAAATTCCCAATTCTCCTGTAAAATCCCTAGACTCCGGTTGTTGTGTTGTTTCCCCCACCATAGGGACATCACAACTTGGTAATCAGAGCTAGTCGCCGCTCCGCTCGCGCTCCGTAATCTCAAGATTTGACCGGTAAAAAATTCCACCGTGAAAGGTGCGGTGTTACTCCGGTGACGCCGCACAAAATCCTGATCGGGGTTCGGTCGAATTCAGAGGAGAGCCGCGACGGCGCCCGCTAGATCTGCGCAACCGTCGGATCAGACGAATTTCGTTTTGGTGAGGATGGAAGCCTTGCAGAAATCGATGGAGGATTTGCTCGCCAATTTCGGGGCGATGGCGGCGGACGTGAAAACAGTCACCGGCGAGGTTCATGGTCTTCGTCAACAGGTGGAGGACTTCGGGGCGGATCTGGATGGCGTGAAGCGCCGCCTCATCGAGCCGGCAAAAGCAACAGTGCAGCCCCGCGTCGAGATACCTCAGGCGAACAAGGGGGCGGCTGCAGCGCGCATGACCAACAATGGTCCACCGCTAATCGATGGACCGCACGCCGGGACGGGTCCTCGGGCGGGCTACTTCACCGCGCCTTCTTCGCCCAAGGACGGCACCGATGAGAACTCCACGGGCGACTTCGTAGTGCGACCACGTCGACATGATTTCCCTCGGTTCGCAGGTGACAAGCCTCTGCTCTGGATCGACCTGTGTCTCACCTATTTCCACATGTATCGTGTGCCAGAACATCACTGGGTTAGTTCAGCTACCTTGCACCTCGATGGACATGCTGCCTTGTGGTTCCAGGCCTACAAACGCACACACCGTTTGCTCAGCTGGGATGAGTTGGTGAAATCAGTCGTCGATGAGTTTGGTCAGGACGAGTTCGATGGTCAGATGACGAAGCTTCTGCAACTCAAACAGACTGGCTCCGTAGCGGAGTATCGTTTGGCATTTGAAGAGTCCATGTACCATCTCATTTCCCTGGACGAAACTCTAAGCACGCGCTGGTTCGTGTCTCAGTTTGTGTTTGGCCTGAGAGATGATATTCGACTAGCTGTCAGGTTACAGGCTCCTGCAAGTATTACTCGAGCAGCTTCTCTTGCTCGCATTCAGGAGGAGGAAACTGAACATCATCGACCTCGTAATCGCCCAGCTGCTCCCACGAAACATCCTCCAGGCGCAGCTACCACAACACTAGTGCTTACATCTGCAATGGCGGCCCGAACTGACTGGAATCGCAAACAGGGAAACGATGACTTCAACAGAGAGAGGCAATTGCGCGATTTTCGCCGTGCCAATAACTTGTGCTTCAAGTGTGGAGACAAGTACTCAAAGGAGCACCAATGTAAGAGGTCTGCACAGTTGTTGTTGATTGAAGTAGGGGAGTTTGGAGAGGTTCTATCAGACGATGCAGTGCAGGCACTTGAACTCTTAGAAGAAACTGCAGTGCCAGCAGCTTGTTCTCAAATATCAGTTGATGCCTTGGCAGGAACTGCTGGTGAAGAGACCATTCGCATCAGGGCATTGGTGGGCATTCAAGTAATGTTGCTACTGATAGATTCGGGCAGCACCCATACATTTGTCACCAAACAATTTGCCGAGCGCGCTGGCTGTCCAATCTCTGCAGCTCCTGCTATGCCAGTCAAGGTTGCAAATGGGCAGATGATGACATCAAGTGAACAAGTGAAGGGACTCACTTGGTGGACTCAGGGTCACACATTTCTGACAGATATGCGCATCCTGGAGATAGGGGCGTACGATGCCATTTTGGGTGTCAACTGGTTGAAACAGTTTGGTAAAACAACCACTGACTGGGTCGATAAAAAATTGTCGTTTCAGTATATGGGAAAAGAGATTACTCTGCAAGGGGTGCGCAACAGTGCAACGGCTGAACTTGCTGAATTATCAGTGGAACAATTACATAAATGGTTGGCAGGGAATGAGGTTTGGGCTTTGGCTCTCGTCGAGGATATGAGTGACAGATCAAATGTAAGTGCAGAAGTATTATCTCCTGATCTGCAAGAATTACTGGACAAATACCAAGATGTGTTTCAAGAACCCACACAACTGCCACCACAACGTGCCCTGGATCATGCAATTGCTTTGGAAGATGGAGCTCAGCCTGTTAATTCAAGACCATATCGCTACTCACCACTGCAGAAAGACGAGATTGAGCGTCAAGTTCAAGAAATGATGCGCACTGGGATCATCAAAGCCAGTATGAGCCCTTATGCATCCCCAGTTCTGCTAGTGAAGAAGAAGGATGGGTCCTGGAGGTTTTGTGTTGATTACCGTCGTCTAAACACTCTTACAATCAAGAATAAGTTTCCCCTTCCAATCGTGGATGAACTGTTGGATGAGCTTGCCGGCACAAAATTCTTTTCCAAACTGGATTTGCGAGCCGGTTACCATCAGATTCGTGTGCGCCGTGAGGATGAACAAAAAACAGCGTTTAAAACGCATCACGGACATTTCCAGTTCCGAGTGATGCCATTTGGTTTAACTAATGCGCCAGCAACATTTCAGTGCGTCATGAATTCAGTGTTTGCACCATACTTGCGCAAGTTCGTTATCGTTTTCCTGGATGATATCTTAGTGTACAGCTCTTCTTGGTCAGAGCACTTGCAACATTTACAGTTGATTCTCCAAACACTGCGTGACTCCCAATTCTATGCTAAGAAAAGCAAGTGCAACTTTGGCTTAAACAACATCCAATATTTGGGTCACATTATTTCCGATGCAGGGGTTTCCACTGATCCTGAAAAGACAGCAGCAATGGAGAACTGGCCAATTCCTACTACAGCTTCTGAACTGAGGGGGTTCCTGGGTTTAACAGGGTATTACCGAAAGTTTGTTCGGAATTATGGCCTGATAACTAAGCCACTGACACAACTTTTGACCAAGAAAGGCTTTGAATGGACAACAGAAGCAACTACAGCTTTCCTCAAACTCAAGACTGCTATGCTATCTACACCTGTCCTAGCCCTTCCAAATTTTGACTTACCCTTTACAGTGGAAACAGATGCCTGTGACACCGGTGTAGGGGCAGTGCTCATGCAACAGGGTCATCCCATTGCATACATGAGTAAAGCATTGGGAGTGATGAACCAGAAACTTTCAATTTATGAAAAGGAATTTCTGGCGGTTATTATGGCAGTGGACAAATGGAGACAATACCTGCAGAGAGGCCCTTTCACTATTCTTACCGATCATAAAAGTTTGAGCAATTTAAATGATCAAATGCTCACTTCGGAGCTTCAGAGAAAAGCCATGTCTAAACTGGTAGGGCTTCAGTTTGAGATTAAATATAAGAAGGGCATAGACAATGGTGCAGCAGACTCTTTATCTAGAGTTGGACATTTGCTGGCGATCCAAACGTCCTCTGTTTGCAAACCAGACTGGTTATTGGAGGTATTGAATTCCTATACCAATGATGCTCAGGCAACCAAGCTTTTACAAGAGTTGGCAGTGCATTCACCTAATGACAAAGGGTACAGTTTGGACCAGGGAATAATTAAGTACAAAGGACGGATGTTCATTGGTGATAACTTGGCTTTACAAACAAAACTAATCTCTTCACTGCATGATACTGCTGTTGGAGGCCATTCTGGAGTTCAGGCTTGTTATCAACGGATCAAATCACTATATTATTGGCCGGGTTTGAAGCTAGCAGTGGAGAACTATATCAAACAATGTTTTGTTTGTCAGTTAGCTAAATCATCACATCAGAAACCTGCGGGTTTACTTCAACCTTTACCTCCTCCTGAAGGTCCTTGGCAGGAAATCACCATGGATTTCATTGACGGGCTGCCTAATTCTGAGGGTGCAAATTCTATTTTAGTGGTCGTGGACCGCTTTACTAAGTATGCCCATTTTATTCCTCTTAGACACCCTTATAATGCAGTCACAGTATCCAAAGCAGTTGTTGACACTGTGGTCAAACTCCATGGAGTGCCTCTCACTATAACTTCTGACCGTGATAAGATTTTTACCAGTCGCTTTTGGAGAGAGTTGATCAAGGCACTGGGCACTAAACTCAATTATAGCACGGCATATCATCCACAAACCGATGGTCAGAGTGAGAGGGTAAACCAATGCCTTGAGCAGTATTTACGGTGTGTTGTGCAAGATAATCCGAAGCATTGGAAGAAATGGCTGAGTTTAGCGGAGTTTTGGTATAACTCAAGCTTCCATTCTTCTTTGGGATGTTCCCCTTTCAAGGCCCTTTACAAAACTGAACCAAACTTTGGAGGTATGCCTAATCTAGCTGTTGCCACTGATTCTGCTGCCTCAGAGGCCACTTTGGACTATCAGGCGCAAACAGAGCTGCTCAGAGCTCAGCTGTTGCGGGCTCAACTGCGTTAGAAACACTATGCGGACCGAAATTGCACCGAACGTCAGTTCCAAGTCGGAGAATAGGTTCTGCTCAAACTCCAGCCTTATGCGCAGCAATCGGTGGTTAATCGCCCTTACCCAAAGTTGTCCTACAAGTATTTCGGCCCTTATATGGTTCTGGAAAGGATTGGTGAAGTGGCATATCGTCTGAGCTTCGGCACATGTTCATCCCGTGTTCCATGTGTCACAGCTTAAATCCTTCACTGCCAGTCATGTTCCAGTCTTCTCTGAGCTGCCCGATATACCTGACTTAAAAACTGCTACACCCGTGCCAGTGGAGATACTGCAACGTCGACTGGTTCGTAAGGGTAATGCTGCTGCTCCTCAAGTTCTAATTCGCTGGGCTCATATGCCAGCTGCACTACTTGGGAAGATTAATATGTTCTCAAGAACCGTTATCCTGATGCTGCAATCTGGGAAGCTGATGCTGAGGACGGCGCTCATCCTCGAGAGGGGGAAACTGTCACACCGTCAACCATGTCGGTGGACATCCAGTCACCAGGTCCAGCTGGTGAGCTCACTGGGCCCAGCCTGTAAGTGTGAGTTGGCTATGTGTTGTCGTGTGTGTGTGTTCAGGCGCCTTTGGGCCGCATGTATCTGAGCCCCAGAGTATAAGGGGTGGAGTCTGTACCGTCTATGACAAGTGAGAACTGAATGAGAAATAGAATCTCTCATCCTCCATCTGTTCCTCTCATCCCGCTGCTCTGCTCTTCCCATCCCAAATTCCCAATTCTCCTGTAAAATCCCTAGACTCCGGTTGCTGTGTTGTTTCCCCCACCATAGGGACATCACACTTATGGGCCTCCAAGGATCCGGCCTCCTTCGTAGGTCGGTTGGGATCCGGCTCCCTGCTCCTGGGCTGGACTTCATCCTTCACAATCTACAACAACTGGACCGCCTGATGAGTCACATGTCACATCACCATCTGTGGGCCACCCGGGCTTACCGGATCTAGGCCATGCCGTTGATATACCCATAAAGTATACCACAACATCTTCGGTTCGGGAAAGTCAAACTCGTCTCCATTTTTTTACTCCGTGTTAATAAATAGTCTTAAATAAAACTCAAAAATATTCTTATTTCTTTTTGAGAAAACTAGGACAAAACCCGTGCGTTGCTACGGCTAACCCTAAGTTAAACGTGGAGAAACAAATTCAGATAGTCGTTTCTCTTATGCACAAAATAAATGTAGCCATCTAAAATAGCTCACATGCATCACATACTCAAGATCAATGCTAATAATCTAGAACTAAATGTGTTATCCCTTTAAAATATTCTCGAGAAAAAGCAATACCATTACTTGGTCCGATAATTTTTTTATTTCAAAACTCACTTATGAGGTTCATATGTAGAATTGCAGGAATACATCATATAATGTGTTTCTAAAATTATTAAAAATGAGTGGTTCTTTTACCATGTAAGAATCTTTTTGCATCCGCCGATATAATATGAGATGTAGCATGTATTCTAAAGAAACAAATCCAAAAATATAAATCTTCGATGCACATCCCCAGCTGGCTTGCCTCCTCATCCACTCGGGACATGCTCGGCTCAAGAGCAGCGAGTCATGTAAAAAAGAGTCAAGAGTAGCGCTCCTAGATACAAACATTATGGCGGCTAAAGACAATTCTTCGGTTCCGTGATGATTTACGGTAGAAGAATAGAACATGAACCGTGCAACCCGCTACCGTTCGTCCATTTGGCAGCTGGCGGCCGCCCCCGTCGTCAATACCTTCATTCTCCCCGGTGAGACCGATTCAATAAATCTATGTGCCACACCCGATTTCACCGCGCTCCTTAATTATCTTTGATCTTACTTCTTGTTTGTTTCAAATCGTGGAGCAAAGTTCGTGCCTCGCTCATCTTTGTTGGTTGATTGTGTCCATCACGCACCACGCCTCCTCCGGCAATACCGCCGTTGCTTGGGGCACTATTCCCTGCCGTTGCCACACCGACGAAGTCGTTATCATCATCGTTTCCACCGGCGAGGACGAACTCGACCTCCACACATCCTGCGCGTTGGGGTACGTAGCTCCTTGCTCAAATCATAGGGCCAAGGTTATGATGTCGCCGCGGAGGTTGTGGTGCTCGCCAAGACGCTAACCCCGCCAAGACGCTAACCCAACCCACAAAGACAACGATCTCGATACCATCGATGACTCTCCTTAGAGCACTTGCTGAGTTGTCGGACAGTGTACCGGCAGCGCGGCGCCGTCGCGACGAGTCGTGTGGCGGCCGGTGCGCGAAGTGGAGGTCATGCGCATCACCTCGGCCCCTCCCCTGTCTCTCGGCCGCCCGGCGTCCGGACCGGAATTTGTGGCTATCCCACATCGATCGGGCGCATCATCACGGCGGTAGACGAAGGCGCCCGGCGGAATTGATTTGTTCGAAGCCACTACATATGATTGTTTTCTTTCCGATGTACAACGGACGAAACAACCACGGCGAGCCGGCATTAAAACGAACCCGGAGGTGCGCGGGCAACTTCCGGCGGCGGGGGTACGCAGGGGAACCCTGCCGTACCCGATACTTGATGCCGATTCGTTCGAGAGAATTCTTGTATACTATGTAGTGTTCAAGTAGGATAAAGTTCACTTAGAGTTGGATAACAATTGGGCTGCTCCGTTTTGGATAGCCTAGGACGGAAGAAGGAAGAATTCACGTACGTAAGGTGCGGTGTTGTGTTTCTTGTACGGGAGGGTAAACCGACGGGGACACGCAGAGTTGCGAAGTTACAATACGATCAGATCGGACCTATTGGTTTTCCTTTACAAACATGGACGGATCCCAGCACGCACGATAGTATGAAGGCGCACTGGGTGATGGACGAAAGCGCACTTTGACAGACGAAACCACGGAAACGTTAGCTCCTTTATTATTAGGTATAGAAATAGTCTTATTATTTACTCATGGCGTACTGTTGAATCAGGGCGTGAATTTAAACCAAACTATCGTTTGCTGGATACTGGACAAACGAACACAGGT
>NC_061508.1:246047703-246115442 GCF_022539505.1 Lolium rigidum | reverse complement strand
AGATCAAACACGTCGGCAGCGCCGTCACCCGTCAGGCTGCGCGATGCACTGCTGAGTTCCAACTTGTCTTGCCATTTGCCAGAGGTTGACTCCCTAGGGTTTTAGTGCAGAACCCGCCGCCGCCGCCCAGAATTTCCTAGGCGGCGATGGCCATGGCCCGGCGCTCCGCCTCCCACCTCCTCTCCTCCTTCCGCCCTTTCTCCGTCCTCCTCCAGCCCCTCGCCGACGCCCCCTCGCCCGCGGCCGCGGCCGCAGCGGCGTCGGCCCGGCGGGCGATGTCCTCGGCGTCGGCTATGAGGGCGCGGGGAGACGACAAGGAGCTGGCGCGGTGGCGCGAGTCCATGGATCGGATGCGGAACATCGGTATCTCGGCGCACATCGACTCCGGCAAGACCACGCTCACGGAGCGGGTCCTCTACTACACCGGTCGCATCCACGAGATCCACGAGGTGCGTGGCCGCGACGGCGTCGGCGCCAAGATGGACTCCATGGACCTCGAGCGCGAGAAGGGCATCACCATCCAGTCGGCCGCTACCTACTGTACCTGGAACGGATACCAGGTCCATTTCTCACCTCCCCCTTGCTCAGTTTTTTAGCTGATCCATTTCCGTCTGATCTTATCAATTTGATGATCATTGTTGTTCGGTTCGTTTTGCTTAGGTTTTAGCTGATCCATATAGGATAATTCAACCAATGTTGTTACCTCATGCCCTTTCACACCTGGGGCTAACTGTAACTCATTTTCTTAATCGGTACAAGACAGACAACATACTAATTCGTATACTTTAAGCTTTGACTAGCATAATGTAAGAACACAATATTTACATGTTTCCCGGAGTTTAATATTAAAACCAAACCGACCAACATAAATACTTGGCACTAACATAGGACAATAATTTATTTCCATACCTAGTATATATTAGTTGCAAGTGTCTTGTATTTAACCTCTGCATTTCGTGTTTCACTCTGCTGATAATTTGTTCGATGCTTCATTGAGATCTTGGACCAGATCTTTTGTTTTAGAGTATTGCAGTAGTACATTGCTGTCTGTAGCTTTAGTGTCTGTAGATGTGTCTAGTGCATCATGTTGTAGTGGTCCAGTCAACAGTTTTCAGGCTGTAGATTTGTGCCAGCAAGGTGTCCCCCGCAATCTGTTTCTGCTTCAAGGAGTTAGGCATATAAAGATGAGGGCTAATTTAACTGGGCTGGCTTGTTTCGTTGGCTTTTATTATTACCATGGTATGCCCAGACTTACAAAATGCGCGAGGAAAATTGGAAAAAAATCAATCAACAATGCCATGTGATGTCATTCATGCAAATGCAAAAAAAAATGACATCAGGAAAATGTGATTGCTTGATTTGTCATTCCTAAACATGTTAGCATTGTTGATACCATGAATGAAGTAGCCCCAATAACTATATCAAAACTATGGTCAGAGGAGAAATGGAGGAAATGGCAAATTTGCATAAGATAGGGATGGTTGCCAGCCACCACCAAAGAGCCATTTATTCTTGTTCAAGTAGATTGCCATTTTTGAATTCTCCCTGAGCTACAATCAGTCTGGATGTAAGTGCTCGATGTCAGTGGACTGTTTAAAAAGAATGAAAGGAGTTATTTTGATAGACATGTATTTCATTGCAAGGGGCCACTATCGATGTGAGTTGACCGAGCTACCTGCACTTAGTCGTTAAAGTCCCACCTGCATCTTAATTAGCTGTTTTTGTGCCAGAACACAGCTCCCTGATCACTGGGATTCAAACTAGGATCTGTGGGTCTGGGTTAGTATGACTGGTTGAGACTGATACATCAGAACCATGCATGTACCTAGTAGGCTAGTACTAGCAGAACTTTGGAAGTGACCCTCAGAAGCAACTTTGTTTTGTCGTCATGTATACGAGCATTGATCACTATCCCTTGTATTGTACTATCAGAATGCTTGTAGTTTGACATACCTTACACTGTTCTTGTGTTATATCAATTGCAGGTTAATATCATTGATACCCCAGGTCACGTGGATTTCACCGTTGAGGTTGAAAGGGCCCTCCGTGTTCTTGATGGCGCTATACTTGTGCTATGTAGTGTTGGTGGCGTACAAAGTCAGTCAATTACTGTTGATCGACAGATGAAGAGATATGAAATTCCAAGGGTCGCATTTATTAACAAGTTGGACCGTATGGGAGCTGATCCATGGAAAGTTCTCAACCAGGTGAGTGTCAGGCTGATTTCTATGGACTATACACTAATGCTTTTACTATGAGGTGTGTGAGGCTTATGCTCTCTCCTTTGATGTTAGTAAAATATTTTTCCTCTTGGTGGGAGTGGGTAAAATTTCAATCCATGTCTATAAGACTATAAGATGTAAGTATCATATAGTTGCTAGCTGATTATCTGTGAGGAAAATACGTTTTGTACCTGCATTTAAATTCTGAAAAAAGTTGCAGTTGAGTATATGCTACGTTGCTTTGCACTGAAGTGCTTAGTTGAAAAAGCATCGATGTCCTGGGTGGTAAATCGCAGTTACCACTTGTATTATTGATTCCAAATATTTTAAACCTTCATTTCTAAATCAGCTCATCTTTTGCCTTGCATGCAATCTAAAGACTGTTTCTGGAAGGTATGACTTAGCTGGTTCAAAGTAAAAGGGGAAAACTGTGACTTTATAAGTGCAATAGGGGCTGGCTTTGCATTTTTTTTTATGTGCAATTTAGACCAGGCATACATCTTGGTGTTAGAGGTCCTGTGTTTTGAGACTATTGGAAATCATCATTATTGTGCTTACTTTCAGGCTTTTCATTTATTTCTGATATCATGTCCAGGTTTTATAATTCTGGTGAGGTGTCTTGCAGTTATCCCTTGCTATCAATTTCTGTAGCTGAGTATAGCTTTTTTTGTGTTCTATTCAAGGCCCGGGCCAAATTACGTCACCAAAGTGCAGCTGTACAAGTGCCTATAGGATTGGAAGAGGAGTTTGAGGGCCTTGTGGATCTTGTGGAGTTAAAGGCTTTAAAGTTTGAGGGTGGAAGTGGGTATGTCCCTGTTCTATATAAGCATTTAGTTGTGAGGGCTATAGGTATCTGGAATCTTGAATGACACGTCATTTCTAATGTGCAGGCAGGAGGTTGTTGCATCTGATGTCCCATCCAACATGCAAGATTTAGTAATGGAGAAGAGACGTGAACTTATTGAAGTTGTTTCAGAAGTCGATGACCAGCTTGCGGAAGCTTTTCTCAGTGATGAGCCAATATCAGCCGATGAGCTTAAGGTTTATTTAACTTACGCCCATTATTATTATTGGCTACGCCTTTTGAAACAGATGTCAGCATGTAGCTACAGCTGTTAGACAGTAATCATGTTGAAGTAATAAGACCATTTAAAACCCTTGGATTTTGCAGTTTGTGTCATTAGATAATTTACTTTTTGACGACTTTGATTACTTTTTTGTTATACGGAGGAAGCTTATTTGCTATAAGTGCCTAGAATGGCACCGTTGTAAGTTATGTGATGTAAGCTGTAGACATACCAAATTGCCTCCATGTCGGTGAAATCATCCTCCCAAGCGGACTCAGGGTGGAATGAAGCCTTATTTGGGTAGAAATACTGGGTTCTGTAGTTCAAAGATTATGTGAATTTCTTGCAAAGCTCAATGGGGGCAAATGGGCTTCATTTCTAATTGCACAAGCCATTTTAAATACGTTTTGATTGTTGGGTAGTGCAATTTTTTTTCTTCTAATTATATTGTTAAAAAATGCCATCAATGATAAGTCAAGTTGAAAATGATATTTTTATTACCTGCTGATCATGTTGAACAATACTAACTTGCGTTATCTCAAACCTATAAAAATGATAATTGAATGCCTGTGATGTCAATAGGTTTTGTTGTTTAAAAAAGAAATCCACAGTCTGTTGCTAGTGTTTTCCATAATAACCATATTCTAATGGACATTTGCGAATACTGAAGGCGGAAATCCACAAATTTTTTAAACAAGCATCAGGAAACTTATATAACGTATATATGTTTAATATGAGGAGACTATCATCTTTACATGTTTTAAATTGTGATAAATCACATACTTTAACCTTATGATATTACTTGCAATTATGTTGACAAGTTATGGTCAATATCACCTCTAATAATACCTTTGCCGATTTCCCTAGTAGTATCATGTTGTCTTTTGGAAGAGCATAGAGTTGATACTTCCAGTTAGTTCCTAACTGATTTGTACGCTTTTTGGTGTCTTTTTTACTTTCCGACCAGGCGGCTATCCGAAGGGCGACAATAGCACGCAAGTTCATACCAGTATACATGGGAAGTGCATTCAAAAATAAGGTATGTCGCCGCACTTTCCGTCCTTTCTGTCGTTCTTGTCGTTCTTTTCATTCATGTACAACTGTGGAAGGTCCTAAATAGTTTTATGATACTCCCTCTGTTTCAGAAAAAAGCTGCGCAACTTTTATTAGGTACGGATGTATCTACACAATAAAAACATGTTTAGATTCAACCGTATCTAGACAAACTTGAGCGGTTTTTTTTTTTTTTGGAACAGAGGGAGTAGTTAAAATGAGTTCCAAACTTTCTACATAATCTCGAAAGATTTATTAACTTAATAATCGTATTATTTTAAAGAAGAATATGGCACTGCATTATTGTCTATCTTAATAATACAAAAAATAAACTAATAGTCCCTCTGTTTGCAAATAGATTCTGTCATTGACACATCGTAAAGGTCTACAGTCTCCGACATGTAACTTTTACTGCTACTACTTTACTGATGTTTAAGAGCTAGGAGCCTAGGACCTTGATAGTGAAATCCATTTTCTCTTGGTAATTACCTTACAGTGGTTCATTGGAGTGCTGTAGATTTGACATGTTCTCATGCGTGCACTTCATGGAGGTCATTAGAGCGTGACTTTGAAGAAGTTCAGAAGCATAAGAACATATGAGATTATTGGATCGAGCCTTTGCTTTGTGTTTGTTGTCTTCTTTTGCCAGCACAGTTATAGAACAAAGACAAATTGCATATAAACATGGAGGTGAATTTTGGTTATTCAAAACGATCACATTTAGACTCTACTGTACTGATTATCATACTTTGGTGGTTTAGGTGGTGATACGATTGTCCACAGTTCTTATTAGCACTCTTGGATTTTCAAGAACCTGCAGTTGCCATCTGTATTGTTAATACTAGGATGCTAACAGTCTTGTCATTGGTGTTTCATCGCTTACATGTTTGATCGTTGTGACCTGTTTTATAGGGTGTTCAACCTCTTCTTAATGGTGTGCTTGACTATCTACCTTGCCCACTGGAAGTTGAGAACTCAGCCCTTGACCAAAACAATTCAGAAGAGAAGGTAAATAGTCTCTGCTATATATTTGATTGAGTAACTATGGTTGTTTCTCCCTTCTGTGCTTTATGGCACTTTGCATCTTCCACCACTCATTGTACAAATTTAGAAGTAAGGAGAGATGAAAAAAATCTGTAAAGTAGATAAAGTCTGATTTTATTTGCAAGCAAAGAGTGTTGCACCGTACCTGCCTGTTATATTGATAAGCTCTTACTATTAATTTTTCCATGAAGTTCTTACTATTGAATCTACATTTTATTAGCTTTCATGATGAATTACCACCTCGTTTCATGGTTAGGTCTCATTATCTGGAACTCCAGCTGGGCCACTTGTAGCATTAGCCTTTAAGCTTGAGGAAGGCCGTTTCGGTCAGTTGACATATCTAAGGTGATTATGGATCTTCTACAAACCGACTTTGTTGCAGTATCATGCATTATTTCTCTGTATTGGACACATTATTTTGCGTCTAAACTAATCATTTCTTCTTCTGCCTGTCTAGAATCTATGAAGGTGTGATTCGGAAGGGTGACTTCATACACAATGTGAACACGGGGAAAAAGATCAAAGTAAGACCTAGAATTAATATTAAGTCCCAGCAAGGACGGTTAAGTTGTACTTGCCAACTTGCCATAGTATTCTTTCAGCACATCTTTAACATTTGACCATGCCAATATTTTGTATTTGAGGGGCCATATACTACTATAGATTAATTATTCTGTGGAGAAACAAGAGGGATTTACTTTAATGAAAAAAAGGTTTGCCTTAACAATTGAGCATGCCAATATTTCGTATTTTGAGGGGCCATGCACTAGTATAGATTGATTGTAGGTGAAGAAACGGGAGGGGCTTACTTTAATGTAAGAGAAAAAATAAAAAGGGTTAAAAAGTTATATTCGAAATTGTGGGCTAGCTCGCTCCTGCTTTTTAACCACTATATCGTAGAGCTGTTACAGATGTGAGTCTGTGACCACTGGTGAATATACTGCCATGATACAGAAAAATAAGAAAATGTGATGGTTTATGTTACATATTTGATTTGTAATTATATTTTGATGGTAGCTGCAATGTTGCATGTTTTTGTTTTGCTGAAATAAATCCGATCTTTTGACACAAAATTGCATAGGTATACTTCATTTTTCCCAGTTTCAAATTTGTGCTTCCTTGTTTTGAATTACTATTAAAAATTTGAAACTGAAATGTGTTTACTTTTGAAAAATATTATAGTTGCTAGATTTTTATACTTCAATTATAATCTGAAGACTTGTTTGGTCTTTCATTATTAATATTGTTTTTGATTTTCTGCTTCTGGTATTGAATTATGTATTTCATAATCCTTTGTATATTTTTCGCCGTTTGTTTTTACTTACTTTTTCTTTGAAAGTAGACCATTAATTTCAGTATTCTTTAGTTTAAATTTGAAATATTGGAATATGAAGTTTACACATTGTATTTAATGATTTTAATATTTAAAAATCGAGTTTGTTTTTATTTATGAGTAAACACCTTTGTTTTTTTAAATAGAGTTGGAAAGAATCACATTTCTTTTACTTTGAAAGTGCTAATAGGTTTAATTTTTTGCCCATAGTGCCATAATAACTCATAACCGAATCTACAGAGTTACCTGTTTTAGATAGCATGTGTTGTCGAATGATGCTCGTACAATAAATTTACAGTAAATGAGGGAATGCCCAAGAGGACCGTACTTTCCTTCTTTTCCGTCACACGGTGTCACATAGTTTCAATAGGCAGACACATGCAAAGACAAGTGTGTCAGCCCCTTCGGTTTCTAACAACTTGGTGTTTGTCGAACACATATATTTCATTGATTTGGGGTATGGCATGAATCCCTGTCCACAACAATATGCATTGGTTGAAATACTTGTGGAAAACAGTAACCATATCAGGAGAACTGTATATAGCTTCAATATGCTATTTCTTAGTTTTGACTTCACTTTAATTGTTTTGTTGGGGGAATTTTAAAAGGTTTGCCTTCTCTGATCTTGTTTATGTTAACTGTTTCTAGGTTCCACGATTAGTAAGGATGCACTCCAATGAGATGGAGGTAAGTTGCACCTTATTTTGAAGTTTACACGTGAATAATTACTGTAAACTCAATTTGCCTAGTATATTTGTTCTTTGTGGTCAATCTAGGATATCCAAGAAGCACATGCTGGCCAGATTGTTGCTGTGTTTGGTGTTGATTGTGCATCAGGTAAATTTATTAGCAATTCAATATTCAAAATATTTTCTGTTCCATAACTTTTCTAGGTTATGCTACCATCTTTTGCATTTCTTCAGTGCCTGATTCCCCACTTTTTTGCATCGCAGGTGATACATTTACAGATGGGTCGGTCAAATATACTATGACCTCAATGCATGTCGCTGAACCTGTGATGTCCTTGGCTGTTAACCCGATATCTAAAGATTCTGGAGGACAAGTAACTGATCTCTTGTTTTGAAGATCCATGTGTCATATCTTAAATGTGTTGAATAATTAATTATGGTAACATTTCAGTTTTCAAAAGCGCTGAATCGATTCCAGAGAGAAGATCCTACTTTCCGTGTTGGTCTGGATCCAGAGAGTGGACAGGTCTGTTTGCCTATCTATTATGTTGTTTTATTCCATTGTCAAGAAGTTTCTAAAACGTAACATATGCTTGCAGACAATCATTTCTGGTATGGGTGAGTTGCATTTGGATATCTATGTTGAACGCATCAAGAGAGAGTACAAGGTATGCAAACAATTAGTAGTTCCAAGACATGTTTGGCTTTCTCGCCTATTTGGGCAAAACACATTATTACATCGATGTCTGTTAACTTCACTCTAAGCTTGCTACCTGAGTCTGCGCTGTTAGAACTGTTGGGTAAACCTTGGCAGCCAGCTAAACCTTTCAACTGTTTGCTGTATGAGCTAGTTTACCTTTTCCTTGTTTTGATTAAGGATGCAGATAATCCTGATTTGGCTGTAGCCTCTAGGAAACAGGGAGATTACAGCTGCCCACAACATAATACAGTAACACAGTTGATCTATTTTGTTCTTAACAGTGCGAAAAATCATTTGCAGTTTTGCCTTATTTTGTACTGGGAATCAAAACAGCTACACAACTGATTATCGATTAAACTGCTAAACGCTTGTTAGTACTATTATCAGGGCCTGACTATTATATTAGTCTAGGTTTAATTTTATGACATTTATCTCATATATTGTCTTACCCTTAACATATGTCATATACTGCCTTTTAGGTCAACAGCCTTTGAGGGGTACTTTGGCCATTAAATTTCTTTGAACATAATATCAAAAAGGAAATGCATTGTTTTCAATTAGCATATTATCGGTCTGGTTAATTGTGTATATGCTGTTGGTCAAAACTTAATTTTTTGACTGCATTGATTCCAAAACATCACTTAAAAAAACGGAATAGTAATAATGGATAAACTATTCCGCCTCTCGGAAACATGTTCCACCATCTTACGTCAAGTGGTCTAACGGGTGCAAGGGGGTGCTAGGTTAGCACCACCAAGGCGCCTAGGCATCTGAACAGCAGTTACAGACAGTTCAAACGTTATGCTTAAAAAAAGGGAGTACCAAAAATTTGCCAAATAAAGTTTGACAAACCATATTCTAGGAGACAAAACATCCAGAATATATTTTCCTATATCTACAATTCTTCGTAACACAGATGTGGACACGTGGTACATGGTCTTGCTATGGAAATATATAGGTGGCAATTGTGCGCCAAGGCGGCAGCCTAAGCTGCTTGTTAAGAAGACTGAAAATCACCATCCCAAAATGTAATGCGCCCTTGATTTTTGCTGGTTAACAACTTACAATTTTGACCATGATTTATACTTATAATATGGCCGCAAAATTAGTATTAAGATATATGAAATGAAAGAATTTTGCAAGATGATTGCAGCGATACCATTTATACATTCCCATCGTATATAATTTGGTATATATTAGTGGTTGAAGTCATGCATCAAAGACCGTGCAAAAGAAGCCCGCACCTTACATTTGGGATGGAAGGAGTAGCACTTTTCCAGAATTTCCATCAAGAGCAAGCTCAGAAACACCGCAAATATAGCTGTATTCTATGCACCACCAAGCCAGGCCTATTTCCATTTGCATTTGCGAATTACTAAAATGAACACATGATTTTTTGAGTGGGAAGGGAGGGGGAGTTGAGATCTAGAAGTATGAAAGAGGGGACTGTTGACTTCCCTCAAAAAAAGAGAGAGGGGACTGTTGACAGCATGTCGTGGTGCCATATTTTCATGTATTCTGGTTCTACTGAAAACTACCTATAAGAGTTCAGAAATACTTATGTGTGCCTGGCTTATTCAGCTTCTTCTTTATTCTTGGTGTTGACCATTTTCATTAAGTGTGTCATATTCCTATGATAAATCATAAGTGTTAAATAATCTTAGTCTGCATGTCTGACTCACTGGCTGTACATTTATATATATTGAAGTTCAAATGTGATGTGTTTTAACTCATGTAGGTTGATGCAAAGGTTGGGAAACCTCGTGTGAACTTCCGGGAAACGATCACCCAACGTGCCGAATTTGATTACCTGCACAAAAAGCAATCCGGTGGTCAAGGTCAATATGGACGAGTCTGTGGGTGAGCTCATTTGAATTAAATAATTACTGGCAAATCAGTTTCCATTATTTGATTTCATTTGTTTGTTTGGTTCCAAAAAGTTAATACTTTGTGATGCATATACATGGGAACACCTTATTCATGCATGTTTAAGCTGCAAATTGCTTCTGGACATATATCCAGTCCCCCCATTCCCACTTGTAAGATGAGTACTGGATGGTGGATGTTGGCGTGTTGCCGCAGTAGAACAAGATTGGAACTGTGCCCTGGCATTGTAAGTGCCTCAATGGCGCCTTGATACCTAAGCGACCATTTATGGCCAGCATAGAAGATACTTCTCCCAAATGGTCTCAAGTGGGATTATGACCTGCCAAAGTTTAATTGAACCCAGTTTACCATACCTGAAGATTAGTTTATGAATAATATTTAGGATAATTCATTTGGAGTTTCATGATAAGAAGCAACAATATGCAGGTACATTGAGCCTCTTCCATCAGATTCTGAAGGTAAATTCGAATTTGAGAACATGATTATTGGACAAGCAATTCCATCCAACTTCATACCAGCGATTGAGAAGGGTTTCAAGGAAGCTTGCAATTCGTGAGTCTATCTCATCCCCACCAGCTAAGTTATTCTGTATTTTACTTAGGTGGAGTGATAATTTTTGTTTGCATGCTTGCTACTACAGGGGTTCGTTGATAGGGCATCCTGTCGAGAATATTAGAATTACGCTGACCGATGGGGCTTCACATGCTGTGGATTCCAGCGAGCTTGCTTTTAAGCTAGCTGCTATCTATGCTTTTAGACAGGTGAGTATATCCACTTTCCTGGGGGTGCAAATGTCATTTCTAGTGATTGACAGACTGGTAGAATTGGAATGCAAGTGATATTCATAACTTTGTTCCTTCCTTTTCAGTGTTATACTCTTGCTAAACCTGTTATATTAGAGCCCGTGATGAAGGTGGAAATGAAAGTTCCAACAGAGTTCCAGGGCACAGTAACTGGTGACATAAACAAGTGAGTTATTTTTATCTCAACCAGCCAGGCTTGTATTGAGGTGTATGGTTAGCATATGATACATGATGGCACGCTAAATGTTCCTTTTCTACTCAAGAAATGCAGATAGTTGCATGCCATTTACTTAAAAGGGATTATTGCGTCCTTAGCACCTGTAAAAGAATAATTTGCTGGGATGCCATAGGCTGTGATAGTGACAATTTGGTTCTAGTATCACAATTTGGTGATATTTTGGCCACCTAAGTTCTATGGGTGCTATGAAATTTGTATTTTGTACACTCATTCATTCATCCTTGAAGCCATACTAAGTCTATTTACTTTTGCTTTATGTTGTAAACAGGAGAAAAGGTATTATTGTTGGAAATGATCAGGAAGGCGATGACACAGTTGTAGTATGCCATGTATGTGAACCTTGTTCCTTTCAGTTTCTTTTTGCTTGTTGCAGTACAGATAGTACTACAAGCTTGTGATAAGCTGGCAGATTTGATTGTGGTTACTGGTCCTGAGTGGTTGTAGTAATCAACATTCGTAGCTCTAGCTTTCTATAGTTTGTAGGCATAAATGTCTCAGAAGACAACTTAAGCAATAGGAAATTAATTGATGTACTGCCTACGTGACATTACAAGTAAGCTTTTTAATCGGTGAGTGGGTGCCAGGTTGGAGATTTTACTGATCTACTCTAGCAACAGCTTGGACAACATTTTGCAAAATTTACTTCACTTTAGAACTTTATCATTTCTCCTACACAACACTACAATAACCATGCCATACCAGTAGATTATATAGGGGCAACAGGTATAGTTTGTAATTCGTTATGTATGTGTTAGGTCGATTAGCCTGTGCATTGTTTTTGAATATTGTTATTAAACTTAGCCTCTCGTCCTGCTCTCTTTCAGGTTCCACTAAACAATATGTTCGGCTATTCGACAGCGCTTCGTTCAATGACACAGGTCATATTTTTTTCTTGTTCATGAGTCGTGTACGATAGTTTTCTGGTCCTAACTATTTTTATTTAGGTCCGCTATTTTCTCTACTTGAAATACTCAAATTGAATAGTTTATATTGGGGAAGTCATTTTTCACACATGTCTGAGTGCTATATGCATTTGTTTACTGCTAGCATGTTTAACGTACAACAATATTACTTTAGAAAGCCACCATTGAACTGTGAGAACTGCCTGGTCTTGGTGGTTTTCTGGTTGTTATTTATGTAGTTAATTTAGTAGCATGGTGAAGGACTGAAGGTACAATATTGCTGTAGAAAAGCTCCATCTTTGTTGACACCAAGAAATTAACAAGCATGAAGCATGTTGGTTCTCCTGATTAATTCCATGTTTAATTTTTTTGTTTATGCATGTCCTGCAGGGAAAAGGCGAATTTACAATGGAGTATATGGAGCACAATACTGTCTCACAGGATGTACAGATGCAGCTTGTGAATGCACATAAGGCCACTAAGAGCGGAGAGTGATTCTTCTGTGGCAGGGAGGAACAGAAATTTTGATTCCATTACATACGTTTAACTTTGTTCTTGTTGGCCCTCGAATGATGAGCTAGGACATCATAGGCAGTATTTGTAGAATTACATGGGGTAGTCATCACAGCAATAGAAATGTGTTTTGCAATAATCTGGAATCCCGTGGTACAAACTCACGTGAATATTGTAGGGCATGATTGTTTTGTAGTTAAAACAGCCAAGCAAGCTTCTCTGGAGTGTCGTATATGCCTTTTCAAATGTATTGCATTGACCATGAAGGAAGATTTCGCTTGCTTTGGCTCCTTATTTGGAGAAACGGAGAGCCAAATTAATGAGATTGTAAGGTTGTCTGGTGCATTCTGCCCTGTAATAATGTAGTTCATAGTATAGCTGTTTATGATGCTATGTGTAATCAACAGGCAATCTGTAAAATATCTGACCTCATACCTGGTGTAATAGGTATTCTGTGAGGCATCGCCATGCTCATGTGCCATCTACCTCTGGTTGGGTCATCTACGTCTTCACGGTTTTGTTCAATCTAGACAAACTAATAATCATGTCCTATCAATGGGGTATCTGATATAACAATCATCAAACACTACGTTATAGGAAAAATTAGCGTTGAACTGCTGGATCCGAAATAATTGCAGATTCCATTGACATTTCATTTCATTCCAGTATCATGCTACATATGACTGAATATAGAAGATGAAATTCCTTGAGAAAAAAATATTGCAGATGACACCGAAGGCAGCATCTCTGATATGCGCACAGCCAACCAAAGTAGCAGGCACATCCCTACGAGGCCACAACCAAATCACCAGACAAACCGCTACCGCCACTATCCATTCCAGGTTCCCAAATCAATGTACTGTTAATAAAGTTATTAACAAGAAAAGAGTTCTGAAAATCCTCATGGATGCCTGAAGTAGAAAGCTAGTGCAAAGAAGCACTTGTTGGCTGTTGAATGACCAACAAAAATGGATGCAAAATATAAAAACTGATGCATCATGGAAGAGGCCTTCAGGGTGTATCGGAAGCAATCTTCCGCTGAGTGCACTAATTCGCCTGGCAATGGTTTCAGCGGAGCAGGACTCCCTTTCCTATCCTCGTATCGCCCGGATGCTCTCCTGTTCTTGGCCTCCCACAGGTCTCACAAATCATCACTCAGATTACCTTAATCCGTAACAAATCACTACAAAGACACCAAACTGTAAATGTGGCTATGGAGGAAAACACAACACAATTGACAACTGGAAGCAGCAGAGATTACACTTGTGACAATAAAAAACTGGTCGGGTTTACACTGCTCAGCGATCCTTTCAGAATCTGAGTCCAGTGCGGCACTGGTTAACCTAAATCTGGATGAAGGAACACAACTCTGTGATGCGGCTATGAAAGATAACACAACTGACAACAGCAAGCAGCGGAGATTAGGCTCTGGTGACATTATAAAACTGCTCGAGTGTCCACTGTCCAGCGAACCTTAGCAGAATCTGTCAATCTGAATCTGAATGAAGCAACAACCAAAAGAAATTCGACACACTTTGATCAGAGATTGCAGATCAAACCCATGGGCAAAGAACGTGCAGAAGAGAAAATTAACACTGAATCTCACAATATTCAATCATGCATTACTCGCTCCCATAATAGCAACGCAGGAAAACGCAAAAATAACAGGAGTATGTAGCAGATCAAGAAAAGGGGAGACAGATTTAGGATAACACTTCATTTCCATTTCATTTCAGCATTGGAACCCGAAAGAGACCAGACAGCAAATCATATCAACACCACACACACAGAATCAACCAGCCAACATCCCTACAACCAGATCAACCAGGCACGGCCCCCAAGCCTAGGCCCTCTCCCCCCGGATGCGTCGCGCGAGCTGGATGTCCTTGGGCATGATGGTGACGCGCTTGGCGTGGATGGCGCAGAGGTTGGTGTCCTCGAAGAGGCCCACGAGGTAGGCCTCGGCGGCCTCCTGCAGCGCCGACACGGCGGAGCTCTGGAAGCGGAGGTCCGTCTTGAAGTCCTGCGCGATCTCGCGCACGAGGCGCTGGAAGGGCAGCTTGCGGATGAGCAGCTCCGTGCTCTTCTGGTACTTGCGGATCTCGCGCAGCGCGACGGTGCCCGGGCGGAAGCGGTGCGGCTTCTTCACGCCGCCGGTCGCCGGCGCCGACTTGCGCGCCGCCTTGGTCGCCAGCTGCTTCCTCGGGGCCTTGCCGCCCGTCGACTTGCGCGCCGTCTGCTTCGTGCGGGCCATCGCGCAAGGAGGGGAATCGAGGCTCGGAGTTTGGTTGGTGGTTTGGGATTTGGGTGGAGTGGGGTTGGTGCGGTGGTGGGTTTAAATAGGGGAGCGGGGTGGGCGGGGAATGGGGAAATTTTGGGGAGAAGGCGCGGGAGGTGGGAGATGAAGTTTGGAGCGTTGGATTGGTGGGGAATGGACGGCTGGGATGTTGTTTGGGGGTGAGCGCGCGGATCGATCCGGTGGGTGGGGAATGCTGTGATGGGATTGGCTGGGTTGGTGTTAAGCGGATCCATGTAAACAAGATCACAGAGGCAGAAATAATTTCAAGATTAGCAGCAATCAACAATTAGCGCGTATCAAACTAACCTTGTCCGTCCCAGGAGTGACGGCTGGTGCTCTCTCGAAGGGCGGAAGCGAGGCGAAACACGAGATCCCCCAAATCCCTCCTAGCCCCCGTCCCCGTTCTCCCATCCGTAGACAAATCTGTGCTCGCGGCCACGAGCTTCCCACTCTAATCCCCAGATCCCACCACATCACATCCTTCTGCGTGTAACTGTGCTCGCGGTCGTAAAAATCTAGGTCTAGGTTCAGCGTTTTGCTGGACGGCGGCGGCGGAGGTGGCGGCGACAGGGAGTGCGAGGATGGAGAAGATGGAAGGAATGCTGCGGAACCTACGGCTCTCGGAGGCGGAGAGGGCAGGGCTGCGGATCGAGGAGCAACAGATGGAGGTGGCGGATGGAGCAGGGAAGATGGCGGCGGAGCCAAAGGTGGTGGTGAAGGTGCTAGCGGAGAAGCCGGGTGCCGACGGAGGGCCTCAAGCAAGCATTGGGACCAATCGGTGCCCGATTCGGGGGATCAAGTGCAAGAAGATCGGGGAGAACACCTTCATGATAACACTCTGCGGAACTCGGGTAAAAAGAAGGCGCTTGATTGTGGCCCCTGGAAGTTTGGTAACGATCTAGTTGTAGTGGAAGATTATGATCCCGCAAAATCGGTTGAAGAGTATGCTTTCTCTACCATACCTATTTGGATCCGGGTCCCGAAGTTGCCTCTGGGGAAGATGAATAAGGCCACAGGGGAGATGATAGGGGAGAAAATAGGAGAATGGATGGAGGCTGATGTAGGAGAGGATGATTTTGCTTCGGGGGAGGTGCTGAGAATCAAAGTAAGAATTGATATTACAAAACCTCTTATGAGAGGGATGATGATCCAAGTGGGGGAAGATGGTAGGAGCAAATGGTGTCCCTTTGAGTACGAATTTCTTCCGGAGTTTTGCTACATTTGCGGGGTCATCGGGCATGAGTACCAAAGCTGTCTCGCTACCAACAACAAAGGGGAGGAAAAACAGTTCGGGAGCCGGCTGCGCGCTTATATTCGAAGAAACAAAATAGCGGGGAGAAGCAAAAGTGGAGCAGTGGAGGAGGAAGTGGCAGTGGCGGGCGCTCTTTTGGCTTTGGGGAGCGGCGAGGTACGGCAGGCAGCAACAGCCTTTCTTGGAGGAAGGAAGACTCAAACAAGTCGGAGGCGGCTAATGGAAAGGACAAGGTTGAAGGGGAAGAAGAAGTAACGAGCCCAGTGAAGAAGGGGGGTGCAAAATCTCCAGCTGGTCCGAGGAAATCTTTGGACTGGGCAAAGGTCTTGGTCATGGAGGACGATGGGGCAAGGGCAATGGTGGGCCGAGAGGCCCCCGCTCCCCATGCCACGGCTAATCCGATGCTACAAAAGGGGAGGCAACGGTAGGAGGGGAAGGTGTGGTTGTCGCTTCAGGAGAAGAAAATTCGGAGGGGCTCGGGACATGCTCTCGGAGCCTACGGAGACCCAACAAACAAAGAAGGTGGCCGAGGTAAAGGAAACGGTGGGGAAGAGCAAGCTGACACTGACTTATGCAAGGAAAGCATCCAACAGCCAGAGGGGCACGAGGCACAAGTTCAAGCGCCTAGACAACAGAGGGCCACCGAAGGAGACAAAGAAGGGAGGGGCTAGCAGTATCTTGCTAGATAAGAAGAGGAATTTTGTGACAGATGTGGAGGAGGGCAAGGACACGGACACGAAGAAACAGAAAAGGGACGTTGAGATGAAGGAGTCAGCTAGTGTACCAAACAACATGATCGCGGGGCTGCAGTTTCAGCCCTGCGCACCTCAATGAAGATTGCAGCTGCGAACTGCCGGGGACTGGGGAATAGGCCGGCAGTTCGGGGGCTCCGTGAGCTCCAGAGGCGAGAGGTCCTCGATATCCTCTTCTTATCTGAAACCAAGTTGGATGAGAAGAGGATGGAGAAATTTAGGTGGATGCTGGACATGCCCCACATGATTGTCCAGAAGAGTGAGGGCCAGAGTGGCGGTCTGGCGATGTTGTGGAAAAGAGGAATTGACGTGGAGCTGCGCTGGAAGGGGAGAATGCATATAGATGTCAATGTAGTTGAAGCGGATGGATCCAAATGGCGACTCACAGGCATCTATGGAGAACCAAATCAAGACAAGCGTGAAGAGACGTGGAGGCCGATGCGTACCCTTCATCACCAAGCTAGCCTCCCATGGCTGTGCATTGGTGACTTTAATGAGATTATGTTTAGCTTTGAAAAGCAAGGTGGCCTACCTAGACCACAAGTTTGTATGGATCGTTTTAGAAATGCCCTAAACTTCTGTAATCTTAATGATCTCGGCTTCGAGGGAGACATCTTTACTTGGCGTAATAACAATTGTCGTGCGAAGGGCTATATCCGTGAGCGGCTCGATCGAGCAGTAGCAAACCCAGGGTGGTGTGCCAAATTTCCATGCTACAAAGTCGTGAATGGGGAGCAGGGGCACTCTGATCACAGACCGGTGCTGCTGGAGATGGGGGAGCTGACGCGCAACATATGGCGGGGTGACGGAGGCGTGGTGAATAAGCGGTTCGAGGCACGGTGGCTGATGGAGGAGGACTGTGATACAATTGTCACCAATGCCTGGAACAAGGCCAAATCGCATGGACACACTCAGGTAAAGGATCTTATTACCTCTGTGTCCAAGGAGCTTCATTCATGGAGCAAGGATGTCTTGGGAGACCTGCAAAAAAGAATAAAAAATCCGAAGAAAGAGTTGGAAGTGTGTAGAAGGAGGGACATTTCTGACCACTCTGTTCATAAAGAGCAAGTCATCAAATTCAAGCTTGAACGGTTGGAAGAATAGTGGGACATGTACTGGCGCCAAAGAGCGCATGTGCAATGGCTGGAGAAGGGGGATAGAAACACCAATTACTTTCATTCATGCGCTTCAGAGAGGAAGAAAAAAAATACTTTCCATAAACTGAAGGGCGAGGATGGTGTGGCTGTGGAGGGGGAGGAGGGTTTGAAGGCCCTTGTTACTAACTATTTTTCATCTTTGTTTACCCCTATGGCAGGAATTGATATCAGGCACGCCTTGAGCCACATTCCTCCACGAGTCACGGCACAAATGAATGAGATGTTGGGGGCGGAGTTCACTAGAGAAGAAGTGAAGGAGGCGCTGGATAGCATGGGCGATCTCAAAGCCCCGGGTGCTGATGGGATGCCTGTTGTCTTCTACAAGAAGTTCTGGAGCTTGGTGGGTGATCAAGTGGTAAGCGAAGTGTTGCAAGTGTTGAGAGGGGGCAGTATACCGGAGGGGTGGAACGAGACAATCGTAGTGCTCATCCCAAAGGTTCAGAAGCCTGAAAGACTGAAAGACCTACGCCCAATTAGCCTCTGCAACGTTGTGTATAAGCTTGTCTCCAAAACCATCGCCAACCGGCTGAAGCTTGTTCTAGGCGACATCATATCCCCAAACCAGAGTGCCTTTGTGCCGGGTAGACTGATCTCTGACAACTCCATCCTGGCTTATGAAATGGCCCACTTCATGAAGAGAAGAAGATCGGGAAGCACAAAGTATATGGCTGTCAAACTGGACATGAGTAAAGCTTACGACCGTGTCGAGTGGCCGTTCCTTAGGGGTGTCATGCAACAACTGGGCTTTGATAAGGCGTTCATTGAACTTGTCATGAAGTGTGTGTGTTCTGTGTCTTACAGGTTTAGAATCAATGGCCAGCTCACCGAGAGAGTGATCCCAGGTAGAGGTTTGCGACAGGGGGACCCCATCTCCCCATACCTGTTCCTTCTCTGCGCTGAAGGGTTCTCTGGTCTTCTCCACCACGCTGAAGCCACGAATGGTATCAAAGGGATTAAGCTTGCACAAACGGCGCCCACTATCAATCATCTGCTATTTGCAGACGACTCCCTCCCTGTTTGTGGAAGCTATCGAAGAGGGTGCTGCTTCCATTAGATCCATCCCTGCAAAAGTATGAGGAATGTTCGGGCCAAGCTATTAACAGAGAGAAATCGGCGGTGATGTTTAGCTGTAACACCTCAAGAAGAATGAAGGAGAGGATCCTAGAGATGCTTAGTCTGGGGTTGGAGACCCATGGGGGGAAGTATCTAGGTTTGCCACTTTACATTGGCAGATCCAAAGCTAGGTGCTTTGAATATCTCAAAGAAAAATCTGGAAGCGGATCCAAGGATGGAAGGAGAGGTTCCTGTCGGCAGCTGGGAAAGAAATTCTATTAAAGGCTGTGGCTCAAGCCATTCCCACCTATGCCATGGCTTGTTTCGATCTCACTAAAAGCTTGTGTGATAGCATCAGCCGGATGGTATGCGGTATTGGTGGTCTCGGCAGGATAATGAAAGCAGAATGCACCTGGGTGGGTTGGGAAAAGATGAAGCTTCCGAAAGCCGAGGGAGGTCCGGGGTTTCGTGACATCCACTCTTTCAACATGGCGATGCTGGCGCGCCAGAGTTGGCGGCTAATCCAGGCCCCCGAGTCACTATGTGCCCAGGTCCTTAGGGCCAAATATTTCCCGGATGGCAACCTCCTCCATGCTCAGGCAAGGCTAGGAATGAGCTATGTGTGGCGCAGCTTGTTAAAAGGCTTGCAGCTCCTAAGGGAGGGTCTTATCTGGCGTGTTGGTGATGGATCGAAGATCAATATTTGGAGGGACCAATGGCTGCCGAAAGAAGAAGACTTGAAGCTCGTGACACGCCAAGGTAACATTCCGTTATCTCGGGTTTCGAGCTCATCGATCCAAGTACTGGTACTTGGGATGCCCAACTGATCTCCCGGACCTTTTGCGATGAGGATGCTACCTGTCATCCCGGCTATTCCCCTTGTTGACGATGTCGAAGATTTTTTGGCCCGGCATTTGGATAGGCGTGGCATATTTACGGTGAAGTCGGCGTACAAACTCCATGTTAAACTCCGATGAAGCATAGATGCTCTCCCGAAAGTTCCGACAACGAAATAGGGATTGGAAGCGAGAATGTGTGGAAGAGGATATGGAAAATCAATTGCCCTCCCAAGGTTCACCACTTTCTGTGGAGGTTTGGCCATAACGACCACCCTTTGCATATGAACATCGCGAGGCGTGGAGTTGAGTTGGACACCAGATGTGTGGTATGCAACAAACTCTTCGAAGATGGTGGCCATCTGTTTTTGAGATGCAAAGAAGCCAAAACCTGTTGGCGTGCCCTCGATCTGGAGGAGGTTCGACTGCAACTCTATTCTTGCCCATCTCCCCTTGAGCTTCTGGAAAAGGTGCTGACACTGGCGCATGATGTGAAGCTCAAAGTGGTTGCCTTACTGTGGTGCTGGTGGCGGGAGAGAAACAAGCAAAACCACA
Source organism: Lolium rigidum (assembly GCF_022539505.1). Taxonomy (NCBI): domain Eukaryota; kingdom Viridiplantae; phylum Streptophyta; class Magnoliopsida; order Poales; family Poaceae; genus Lolium; species Lolium rigidum. Next base: position 246,095,087 of record NC_061508.1, on the reverse strand, counting down.
ACGAGAGGAGGCTGAAGCCTGGTGAGTTTGCGCATACTGTCTTGCACCATGTGGCAGAGTGGAAGACTCATCTTGTCAAGACTCGAGCCTCGGATCCATAACGGAACCTCGCTGGATGCCGCCACCATCCGATACGGTCAAGATTAATGTTGACGGCTCGTTCATCCCCGAGCTCCGTCGCTGGAGGGTGGGGTGCAATTGCTCGGGACCATTCCGGTGACCTTGTGGTGGCGGCATGTGGGCATATTCCAAGGGCGACGGATGCCCTGCAGACTGAGCTCGAGGCTCTTGTCCAGGCAATCCCCATGGTGGAGCAGCTGGGTATCGGCCGAGTAATCTTCGCCACCGATTGCACTGAGCTCAAGCAGGCAATGTGCTCAAACTCGCTCGACCTCTCCAGGCTGGGACATCTCGTTAGACAAGCAAATTTTTTGTTGCAATTAGCCTTCTTTAGCTTTAGTGTTGAGTATTGTCCCCGGGCCTGTAATATCCCAGCTCATAAGCTGGCTGCGTTGGGTGGTTCTATGAACCAGGGTAACTCTGGCCACTGGTTGAACGGTTTACCCCCTGATGTAATGTCTGCTGTGGCCAACGATCTTGTTGTGCCTTAATGGAAGTTGTTTTCCAGCTCAAAAAAAAACAATTAGCGCGTATCAAGAAGCAGAGTCGCGACAAGCCGCAGCATGTTGCTGGTTGATGAATGACTGGAGGGATGGAGTCCTAAGTTTGAATCTCCAAAGCATTGAATTTTCTTTATGTCCAGGTCCACGGCGATGTGGAGGCATTGCATAAGAGCTTTGTATTTAGAGCATGTCTAACACACCTCTTAAAAGGGGCAAATTCATATAATAACCGCCGGAATACGGGTTTCGGCTCTATCCGGCCGTCTAGCACGTCCCGTAAAAACGGCTCCCGCACCGATTTTTCCTGTTTTTGATTACGGGGATAGAGGGCCAAACATGTATCGCCCACTCCACTACGCGCGAAGGGTTTCGCTGAAGCCAACCGCCGCCGCCGCCGCCCGATCTCCTCCGCCCCGCCCTTCCCAGCCGGATCCTGCTACCATGGATCGTCCGCAAGAGCCGCCTACCGCCGGCGGTGCACCTCCTTCGGCCGCGGTGGTTGATGTCCCCGTCGGAGGTCCGCCGAATGCCGACGTCGTGTCGGCCATGATCTCCGCCACCATCCCATCGAAGAGGAAGAGGATTCCGAAGCAATTCTTCGAAGCACCTGCGGCGGCCGCAGCTTCACCGGCCAAAGCCCCGCCGGCTGCCAAGAAGGGGGTCAGGATGAAGACCAAGGCGGCCGGGCGGAGGAGCGCCACGCCGGCCAAGGTGCGGACAAAGGCAATCAGCCGCATCGGCCTCGCGCCTCCACCGCCCTCCAGGGCCACGACCTCTCCTCCCTCTGTTCCGTCCGATGCGCCGCCCGCGCCGCCGCCACCCACCATGGACGTAGACAAGGTGTTCAATGTTGAGTCCACAACATCCTACATGGACATGCTCAACGATTCCGCGGTGAATTTGGACACCCGGTATCGATGCATTCGATGGGGAGTGCAATGTCGAAGAGATTGATGATGAGGAGGAGGTGGTTGAGGTTGATCCGGCTGCCGCCGGTTCTTCGTCGATGCCGAAGCCACGCACGGCGAACTACAGCGAGATCGAAGACGCCATCTTGGTCCGTGCTTGGAGCAAGGTGGGGATGGATGCGTGCACCGGAGTGGACCCTAGTCGATGCCGTAGCGGAGCTATGTTGTCTATCTATTGTCTATCTGTTGGTCTCCCCTCTATCGGGTGCCCTAGCTAGCTTTATATATGCAACCAGCCTAGGGTTTTACAAGAGTCCAAGTCGACTACTTCTTCGGGTTGCTTTGTTGGGCCTTCTCCATATTGGGTCTTCTCCATATCGGGTTGCTCTGTAGCATTTCTGATATTATATATAGATGACATATTATTGATTGGGAATGATATAGAACTATTAAGCAGTGTAAAAGGTTATTTGAATAATAGTTTTTCAATGAAAGACCTTGGTGAAGCATCGTATATATTAGGCATCAAGATTTATAGAGATAGATCAAGACGCCTAATAGGGCTATCACAGAGTACATACTGGACAAGATTCTAAAGAAGTTTAGAATGGACGAAAGTAAGAAAGGGTTCTTACCTATGTTACTAGTAAGGTCTTGAGTAAGACTCAAGGACCGGCTACGGCAGAAGAAAGAGAAAGGATGAGTAATATCCCCTATGCCTCGGCGATAGGATCTATCATGTATGTCATGCTATGTACTAGACCGGATATAGCACATGCCGTTAGTTTGACTAGCAGATATCAAAGTGATCCAGGAATGGAATACTCGTACAGTCGGTCAAGAATATCCCGAAGTACTTGAAAAGAACTAAGGATATGTTTCTTTGTTATGGAGGTGACCAAGAGCTCGTTGTAAACGGTTACACCGATGCAAGTTGGAACACCGATCCCGATGACTCTAAGTCACGATCCGGGTACGTGTTTATATTGAATGGTGCCGCAATGAGCCGGGCAAGCTCGAAGCGGTGCACGGTGGCGAAGTCTTCAACGAATCGAGTACATAGCGGCTTCAGAGGCTTCATCAGAAGCGGTATGGATGAAGAGGTTCATTGTAGAGCTCGGTGTGGTTCCTAGTGCATTGGACCTATTAATCATTTACTGTGATAACATGGGTGCCATCGCCAATGCACAAGAGCCAAGGTCACACAAGAGGTCGAAGCATATCAAGCTGCGTTACCACTCGATTCACGAGTACATCGAAGATGGAGAAGTAAAGATTTGCAAAGTACACACCGATCCGAATGTAGCGGATCCGTTGACTAAAGCTCTCCCTAGGGCAAAGCATGACCAACACCGAATGCCATGGGTGTTAGGTATATTACAATGTAATCTAGATTATTGACTCTAGTGCAAGTGGGAGATCGAAGGAGATATGCCCTAGAGGCAATAATAAAGTGGTTATTATATATCTTTATGTTTATGATAAATGTTTATATACCATGCTATAATTGTATTAACCGAAACATTGATACATGTGTGATATGTAAACAACAAAGAGTCCCTAGTATGCCTCTTAACTAGCTTGTTGATTAATGGATGATTAGTTTCATAATCATGAACATTGGATGTTATTAATAACAAGGTTATGTCAATGTATGAATGATGTAATGGACACACCCAATTAAGCGTAGCATAAGATCTCGTCATTAAGTTATTTGCTATAAGCTTTCGATACATAGTTACCTAGTCCTTATGACCATGAGATCATGTAAATCACTTATACCGGAAAGGTACTTTGATTACACCAAACGCCACTGCGTAAATGGGTGGTTATAAAGGTGGGATTAAGTATCCGGAAAGTATGAGTTGAGGCATATGGATCAACAGTGGGATTTGTCCATCCCGATGATGGATAGATATACTCTGGGCCCTCTCGGTGGAATGTCGTCTAATGTCTTGCAAGCATATGAATAAGTTCATAAGAGACCACATACCACGGTACGAGTAAAGAGTACTTGTCAGGAGACGAGGTTGAACAAGGTATAGAGTGATACCGATGATCAAACCTCGGACAAGTAAAATATCGCGTGACAAAGGGAATTGGTATCGTATGTGAATGGTTCATTCGATCACTAAAGTTATCGTTGAATATGTGGGAGCCATTATGGATCTCCAGATCCCGCTATTGGTTATTGGTCGGAGTGAGTACTCAACCATGTCCGCATAGTTCGCGAACCGTAGGGTGACACACTTAAAGTTGGATGTTGAAATGGTAGAACTTGAATATGGAATGGAGTTCGAATATTTGTTCGGAGTCCCGGACATCACGAGGAGTTCCGGAATGGTCCGGAGAATAAGATTCATATATAGGATGTCATTTTATGTGATTTAAAATGATCCGGAAGGTTCTATGGAAGGTTCTAGAAGGTTCTAGAAAAGTCCGGAAGAAACCACCAAGGAAGGTGGAGTCCCGGAGGGACTCCACCTCCATGGCCGGCCAACCCTAGAGGGGGAGGAGTCCCAAGTGGACTCCCCCTATGGGGGCCGGCCACCCCCCACATGGAAGGGGGGAATCCCACCCCAAGTGGGATTCCCACCTTGGGTAGGTTTCCCTATCACATGGAAGGTTTTGGGTTCGGGTCTTATTCGGAGACTTGTAGTCCAACACTTGGGGCTTCCACCTATATAATGAGGGGCCAAGGGGAGGGGGCCGGCCACCTAAGAACCACCAAGGTGGCTGCACCCCTTAGTGGCCGGCGCCCCCCTCTCCCAAACCCTAGCGGCCTCTCTCCTCCACCACATCCCGCACGCTTAGCGAAGCTCCGCCGGATTTCTCCACCACCACCGACACCACGCCGTCGTGCTGTCGGATTCAAGAGGAGCTACTACTTCCGCTGCCCGTTGGAACGGGAGGTGGACGTCGTCTTCATCAACAACCGAACGTGTGACCGAGTACGGAGGTGCTGCCCGTTCGTGGCGCCGTGATCAAGATCTTCTACGCGCTTTTGCAAGCGGCAAGTGAACGTCTACCGCAGCAACAAGAGCCTCATCTTGTAGGCTTTGGAATCTATTCAAGGGTGAGACTCGATAATCCCCTCGTTGCTACCGTCTTCTAGATTGCATCTTGGCTTGGATTGCGTGTTCGCGGTAGGAAATTTTTTGTTTTCTATGCAACGTTATCCTACATACAGGGTGCCGCCGTAGCGGAGCTATGTTGTCTATCTGTTGTCTATCTGTTGGTCTCCCCTCTATCGGGTGCCCTAGCTATCTTTATATATGCAACCAGCCTAGGGTTTTACAAGAGTCCGAGTCGACTACTTCTTCGGGTTGCTTTGTTGGGCCTTCTCCATATTGGGTCTTCTCCATATTGGGACGAGCCAGGTATACTAATAATGGGTACCCGGAGCGTATGCCCATGTCACCGGGACCAATTTGGAACTACAAGAAATTAAGGTCTACCCTTCCGAATAGACCGGAACAAAGCATTAAGATTCATGAACACACATAACCCTCGAGATTATTACATCTTTTTCTTGTTTTTTTCCCACCTGTCACCTTAGGGATTCGCAGGATCACCATAATAACAAGTAATACTCTTTGCAAATAAATACCAACCTCATATATATGATAAATAAATATAGGTTCAGTACTAAAATCATGTCACTTGGGCCCTAGTAACAAGCATTAAGTATAGCAAAGGTGTACCAACACTCATACAAAAAATATCTTCAAGACGAACACCTAAAATCTCGATACATGTGGAGGATTACATGATTAATCTCATCCAAAACCCATCCACCTCTTAAGCCTGCAGAGAAATACTCACTCATAGTGATGGAGAGTGAGTCCATGATGGTTGGTGATGATGGCGGTGGCGGTGATGCTGAAGAAGCCCTCGAAATCCCTCTCTCTGGGGTGGAGAGCCAGTTCAATCTGACTCCCGAAACTAATATTGTGGTTGTGGCGGTGCTCTGTTTCACGAAACGTCGTGTGCTTCCAGGGGGTTAGTTTTTAGGGTATATAAGGCACCTCACAAAGGGGGGATGCGAGACGACGACCGAGGGCCGAACGGGCCTGGGTGGCGCGCCCAAAGAGTTAGGGTGCGCCACCTGTCCTCGTTCGGGTCTCGTGGCTCCCCTCTCGTGATCCAAATCTCCAGGGCCCTTATTTTGGTGAAAAACTTCCGTGGTATTTTTCACCAATTTAATTTCCTGCGAAAACTTGACAAAAAGGAGACTTTGCTAAAAACAACATCCGATTCAGAAGTTTTTATCCGAGTATAGTGAGATTCCGGAGTAACTCATTGAGCAAAGTGCTTTGAAAAAGTAGATACATTTTGGTATTTCACTGCGCTTTCGTGCACCTTTTATGCTTGTTTTGGCAGGATCTCGGAATATTAAGGCAATTATGAAATATCAATAAAAATACCAGCTTTATGGTATTTTGACGTGATAAAAGTCAGCTACACTTACCCACGCACCTGGCCAAAGGAGGATGCGAGGAGGAACTCCTGTCAACACCCGGATTTTTAAGTCCAGATGCCTATTATGCCATTCATCGCAATCCCAGGAATATTGTTTTTGCGAGACATAATAGATTGATATCACAACACATCATCCATTACATACCATAATCGTCTTACAAATAAAGGATCACATGATCCAGTCTCATTACAATAATAGAGGTTCTATTTATTCATTACATAACACATAGCGGAAGCGAAAGTAGCGTAGTAGTAGTCCATCTATTCCACAGTAACCGTTGACGTCGGGAGTGATCCTAGTTGTCGTAGACGTCCCGTTGTCCTTCTTCCGGGTTCCGGTACTCGTCTTCATAGTCTGGCCATTTGAATAGCCAGGGACACAGCCATGAGTACTTTAAAGTACTCGCAAACTAATACTCAGGTAAATACTATCAACTATAGTAAGGGGGTTCTAAGCTCTAGTTTTATTTGCATAAAGCCAGTTTTACTTCATAAGCACTTTAGTAATCAAAAATCCTCATTTGCGTAACTAACTCAAGTGGGAACATTAGTGTCATTCCCACAACTCAGTTGTGATTCAAAGTCAAAGTCACTTTTCAATTCAAATCACAAGTCACCATTCATATTTTTAGAAAAGTTCGATGACTGAACAAGTATGGCCTTTCCAATCGTCCATAACCGCGGACGCGGCTATTCGAATAGGTTTAACTCTCGCAGAGGTTGTACACTTGTGCCACAACAATTGCAATAGTTCGTCGTGGGTAATCGGCCCCGATTTATCGTACGCCAGTACGCGAACTACCAATCCTAACCTTTCATTTACATACTCTAGTATAGGCACCTCTCCCCATGAGCTTGGCCTCCCAGTGAAGGCACGCGGTCAGCCTGGGAACTGCACAGGGCTTGGGCCGGACATTCACCTCATTTTACGTCATTTCACATCACTTCACCAGTACGGAGGCAGCCTCGGCATAACCCCTATGACGCTTGTTTAGAGGGAACCCATACTAAAATACATAAGTTTCCAGCTAAGCCTTACCCAGATTCAGGTATTGTGGGGGTACTTGTAAAATTGGAATGGTATCGCATCCGAACCCAACCATCAGATTTTGGTAAAATTCACCAAGTCATTCACCAGTCATATTCACCTTCAAAATCTCTCAATAGAATGACTCATCATTCCAAGGTTTTCAAAGTCATTTCAATTCACAAGTTCCCAACTAGAGTAGTCACTTTTAATATTGAGCACTAGCCATTAGTTATGAGGGGTGCTAAGTATCTTGGAGCTTGCTAGGCTAAGTGTGATTCTCTTGTACTACTCTATAATTCAACCAAGTGAATCATAAATCAAAAAGTAACTTTGATAAATAAAATCAAGTAAAGCTTGTAAAGTAAAAACTTGGGATAGGTTCATAAAGTAAAATGTAATGGTGCCTTGCTCTTGTAGAGCTTTGCACTTTGCAAGAATATAACTTGCAACCAAAATGGTTTGCATTAGTCTAGCTTGCATTGGTAATAGCTTGCCTTGAGTGGTGATGTGATCAAAGTTTTCTTGCTCTTCCTCTTGGTAGAAAACCTCTTCCTCTTGATAGTCTCCTGTACTAGCGTCTATAAACGAATACGAGGATACAATCACCAAACAACACTTAAGTATTCTTAATTAGCCTTATTGGCTCACACAAATGATCTAGTATCACTACTTAACATTTATTCACAAATTATGCTAGGGTTTCTTTATTTAACATTTAGGAAAATAATTTCCTCTCATTTAAAGTTGAAATTAGGGTTTCTCTTTGGTTTGGAGAAATAATTTCCTCTCATTGAATCTTCTTAAGATTTAATCTTCTCAAATAACCAGGGATGATCACATGTTGACCAAGGTCAACACTTCACACTTAGTATTTGAGAAAAGTGATTTAAATGAGATTCATCATCTCATGTGATTTAAATAACTAGTGTGTAAGGGTAAATTGCCCCTATGTGTGGTTTTGGTAATTAATGACAACCCCTATGGACTAATGTTTTCATTGAGTTTATATGAAGGAATATTCCATAGGTACTACTTATATTCCATGTGTTGGATTCAAGTATGGATGCCATGAAGATAAAGATACACCTTGTGTATTGGCATCAAGATCATTGTTTTAAAGATACATATGTGGCATGATCAAGAAGAAGAAATGAAGATGGAGTTCTTATGTGGAACTCAATATTAGCCATGCTCTATCTTATGTGAGTATGAGAAGATACAAGGTTGAGTTGGGCAAGTTCAAGATGAGCATCTTGAGTGGATTACATGCTTGAAGCTTGCCATCCATTTGGTGATAATGGACATGTGAAGATGTGCATCAATGGAGCTTTCCCATCATAGTGTATGGGGGAGCATTTGTGAGTCTTCACAAAGCAACATTGATCAAGTGAGGCATTCCGGCTTGTGTAGAGCTTGAAGAGTTATCATCAAGATCAAGCGGGATGCGCAAGGCAAAGGTATGACCTTGATAGGTTTTCCTTTTACCGGTCTCAAGGTGGTTGATGGGAGACCGGATTATAGGATACATAGCCGCACTATTAAGAGGGGCTTTCGGTTGGGTAACTTGATCACATCGTCTTAGGGAGCTCAATCATTTGCATACTTTGCATATCCCTATTGCTTCTTAGTGTTTATCTGTGTGAGGTTCTTGAGCTTGTTGCTAGCTTTACAACAAGCCCAAGTTCATCGAAAACGGAATCCGCATGCATCTTCTATTGCGTTTTCGAGTTTGGACGTCTTCACCGGTTCTTGACGGTGGGAAACTCCCTCTCTAAAATCATCTAAAATGTTCTGAGAGGAGTCTCCATATTTACAGTTTTTGTTGGGGTTCTATTCGTCGTTATCTTTCCAACAAAATTGGTTTCATGTCAATCGGAGTTCGGGAGCAATAGTTATTAAAGAAAAAGGAAAGATGAGAAAAGAATAAAAAGAAAAAGAGAAAAAGGGGAGGGAGCCGGCCGGCCGACCGGCCCAGCCACCGGCCCACCCGGTCCGCGACCGGGTCCGGCGCTGGTGCCATCCGGGCCGCCTCCCGGGGCCTTTTGGCCCAAGTCCGGTCGCAGGCCCGGTCCGTGACCGGCCCTGCCCGGCGCCGCCCCGGTCCGACCGGCTTCCCAACCGGGCCGCCTCACCGCCGCGCGGCCCACCCGCGGCCTCGCAACCCCCGCGTCGCCCAGCTTCCTGCCGCCCGCGCGGCTGCTGCTCAGCTCGGTTGTTGGGCCGGTCCGACCGGGCCGCTGACCGGCCCGGCCGGCCGCCGCTCCGGCCGGCCGGCCCGGCAGCTCGGCTGGGCCGTTTTTCTTGCCCGTTTTTCTGCGATTTTAAGTGTGTTTTTTCCCCAACGGGTATATTTGCTCCCTAGCTATAAATAGCCCTTTCTTCCACCTTGAGCAAGCCAGTTCTTCCTATTCTCTCTCCTCCATTGTTGCATTTGAAGAACTTGCTCTCCCCTTTGATTCCTCCAACCATTCTTGCTCATTCTTGAGGGATCTAAGAGAGGAGATCTAGATCTACACTTCCACCAATCCATTTCTTCTCTAAGTGAGGGAATCTCTTGGGATCTAGATCTTGGAGTCTTTTGTTGACTTTCCCCATTGTTCTTCCTCTCCAATCTCATCCTAGCATTTGTTGTTTGGGTGGGATTTGAGAGTGAAGGACTTGAACACCTCTAGTGTTCTTGCTTTGCATCATTGCATAGTGTTGAGCTCTCCACCACGATTAGTTCGAGTGAGAGAACTTGTTACTCTTGGAGGGAAACCTCCTAGTTGGCTTGGCGGTTGGTGCTCCGGTGATCTCTTCAAGAAGATTGTGAAGAGGCCCGGGCTTCTCCTTCGTGGAGCTTGTGAAGTGGTTGTGGAGCTTGCCATCTCCGGAGCGGAGGAAAAGCTAACCATAAGGAAAGGGCCATTATCCTTCGTGGGTGTGGTTCGGAGAATAGGGTGAGCCTTCGTGGCGTGGGGAATCCTTCGTGGGACCTCCACCCCTCCAAACGTGACGTACCTTGTTGCAAAGCAAGGGAACACGGGAATACATCCTCGTCTCCGCGTGCCTCGGTTATTTCTATACCCGAGCTCTCTTTCCTTGTGATAGCCATCGTGCTTGAAGTTCATATATCTTGCTATCACTTGTGCTACATATATCTTGTGCCTATCTTGCTTAGCTCTAGTTGCTATTGTTACACTTAGTTGAGCTTAGCATACTTAGGGTTTGTGCTTGTAAACTAAACGTTAGTTTAATTCCGCATTCTTACAAGACAAATCCGCAAGAGTTTTTAATTGCCTATTCACCCCCCTCTAGGCGACATCTCGATCTTTCAATTGGTATCAGTGCAAGGTCTCTCCTTGTTTTAGGCTTCACCGCCTTGAGAGTAAAGATGTCGGCTAGTATAGTGCACAATGACACAATTGTCTTTAATGGCACAAATTATCATTTGTGGCGAAATTGCTTGCTTTATAAACTCCGGACCTTGTGTCCAAACATTGAGCAATTTCTAGATGTAGGTTTTTCTCCTCCGATGGATCCTCAAAATCTATCTTTAGAGGATGAGAAAAACTTACATCTTGAAGCTCAAGTATCTAATGAGCTTTTATTCTCTTTGAGACCCGATTTTCGTAGGTTCTTGATATATATAAAGCGAAAGTCGTCTCATGAGATGTGGATCAAGCTTAAAGAAATGTTTGGTGGATCCACTTCTCATTTGGTCGGTGGTGACTCCGAGGAGCTCTCTTCCCCTTCACATCATGAAGAGTTCCAAGTTGCTTCCACCTCCGGCCGCGATGAGTCATCATCTTCTTCCACTTCACCAACGTGTTGCAAGACACAAGGTAATGATATGGTGAGTGGTGAGGGAAATTGCAATGTTGATATTGTGCTCAATAGTGATGACTCTTCATCTCTATCTCATTGCAATGTTTCCTCTTTGGACTTAAACACATCTAGCATTGAAAATAATCTACATGCTCATGTTGATAGTTCTTGCATATCATGTGTAAATTGCTTACATAGATCTCATGAGGATATGCTTGCCTTGTCTTGCTCCCATAATCAAAATGTTTCTATTTCCTCTAGTTGCTTGTTGACTAACATTGTAGAGGAAACCGAACACTCTATGGATCAAGACATGATTTCAAATGAGGATTCAAGAATATCTTCATCTTCATCCTCCGGTATGCACATGTGCCTTATGGCAAATGGACCAAAGGTATCTCCTACTTTGACTCCTAACACATCCTCTAATGATGAGAGTGATGATGATGATAATGATGAAGAACATAATATCTTGGTGCATGATATGGCAATGGTATATGCTTCTCTTCATGGTAATAAAGAAGCTCGTGCTTATCTCGAACACTCTATGGATACCTTGAATAAATATAGGGAAACCATAGTGGAGTTGGAGTCCCATGTTAAAAATGGGGAAATGAGATTCACTCTCCTCAAGCATGAGCTAAAAGATGAGAAGCATGCTAATTTCATGCTTACACAAAAAATTGAATCCTATATGCATGAAAATGAGAAAACTATTGTTGATGCTTGTGCTACTAACTCTAATTCTTGTGAAGCATCGACCTTAAAGGAGAATGTTGAGCTAAGGGCTCAACTTGAGTTGCTAACTAGCAATTATAGGGAATTGGAAGAAAGTCATAAAAAGCTCTCAAGCTCTCATGATGATCTTCTAATTTCCTATGATGGGCTAAAGTTAGCTCATGAGGCAAGTATCACTAAGGTAACATCTTGTGAGCCTCATATGGATGATAGCACAATCTCTACTACAAATGTTATATTACCATGTGCTAGTCCTAGTAATCCATCTAGTCAAACTAGTGATACACCTTGTGTTGGATTACTCACTTTGCCTTGTTGCTCTAACAATGAAGCTTCTACTTCCTCTAGTACTTGTATTTCTACTAACCATGTAGAGGAAATCAAAGAGCTCGAGGCCCAAGTTCTTTCTTTAAAGAAAGACTTGGAAAAGCGTCATGAAGGGAAATCCGCACTTGACAAGATGCTAAGTGTGCAACAATCCCCCAATGACAAGAGTGGACTTGGATTCAACTCCAATAACAAGAACAAGTCCAAGAGCAAGAGCAACAAGAAGAAGGGCCAAGACAAAGTCAAGGATCCGACCAAGTTGGTTTGTTTCAAGTGCAAGGTTGAAGGGCATCATGTTAGATCATGCCCATTGAAGAAGAAGAAGCACTTGAGTGAGAAACAACAAGGGAAACGGCCACAAGGTAAAGGTCAAGCTCATGCTCGACCTCAAGTTGAAGATAGGCCACTTCCCAAGAAGAATCAAGATATTGTTCCCCAAGAGAAGAAATCAATAAAGAAGAGAAAGGGGAACACTTGCTACTTATGCCGTGAGAAGGGGCACTTTGCTTCTTCTTGCTTAGGTGGTACCTTATCTAACCCTATAATTGTTGATGATGATTATTCTCTAGGGAAGGATAAGGATGGCAATGTGTTTGCCAAGTTTGTTGGAACTCAAAGTGGTTTCAAGAAAAGAACCATTTGGGTTGCCAAGCCTATTGTGACTAATCTCTTAGGACCCAACTTGGTTGGGGACCAACAATCTCAAACTTGATCAATAGGTACAAGTGGAGGTCATTGGAGACTTGGCTACTTCATGAAGAATTAAGGGATCTTCATATATTATATTTTTACCAAGCCAAGTCGTATGGATTATCATCTATATCTTATATCCAATGTTCCTCTTTGCGGTAACTTATACTTCAACTCTTCATGTCTATTGTAAGTTACTTGCCCCTTTGCATGTTTGGTTTTGAACCAAATATGTGTATGTATGTGTTGTGTCTTACTTGCCTATATTGTGTATTCAAGTATGTTTGTTTGACTCATCATATACTTGTGTATTGTTTTGAGCCTAATGCATCTTGATGATATCTTATTTGGCTCTCTTTTAAGTGATTAATGGAACATCCCATTTTGGGGGAGTGATATGCTTTGTGCATCTCTCTTTCTTTAAAATGTGTGTACATGAGTACCACCACTTAGTATTGATATTGCAAGATTATCTAGTCACTATGTGGTGTGCCATACTCATGAGAAATTCAAAATCTAAATATCCATTAATCATCTCTAGTTGAATTTTAGTTGCCTCTTATTTAGAAGAAATGTTTTATCACATTATGGGGGAGTAATATGTTTTGTACATATCACAAGCCTAGAAAATGTGAACATATGAGGTTATGCTACTTAGAGTTGATGCTCTTAATTATCTTGTTCCTAGGTGGCATGTTTGCTCAAACAAGCTCCATTCCTAATAAAAATATTTTATTACTCATCTTGTGGGCTCTTGTTTGAATATGAAATTCTTGGTACGGTTTTTCCTCAAATACATATCTCTATATCTTATTTGGGACACCATTTGCTTCAAGTTATTCTAATCATTGCCGTGCGTGATTGTTTGACTAATTGAAGCTATCAAGAATCTTCATCCATGCATAGTGCTTAATTCTATATACTTATCCTATGCCTTTTATTGTGAAGTTGATCCTTACTATCCTTGTTATATACCACCGGAAGTTAATTCCAATATTCTCATTGTCTTTGACAATTGATAACCTTGTATGTGGTTGAATTTATGGATCATCTTCATCTTGGATTGCTTCTTATTGCCTTATTTTATTTCCAACAAATCCTTGTTGCTCCCATGTGTCTTCCTTGTCCTTTTGAAAAATCTTTTAATAAATTCTCTTGATTCATATCAAGTGTTTGTTTTGGAAGACAAACCTTTTTCCTTACGGTACATTGTGCCATTGTGAAAAGTGTAGAGGGTTTGGTTTATTTGTTTGAACCTTGCTCTTTTGGGGAGTTTTTGCTATCTCATTCCTTCTTCTATGCTTTATTTGTTGAATGAGATAAATCTTTGAGCATGTTTGCCTTATTTCATCCTTTATGCTCAACGGTTTCTTCTTAGTTCATTTGTTGAACTTTGTTGAACAAATCTTTTGAGATTTGCTTCTTAGATATAATTTGGACAACAAATTTGTTTTGTGACACCTCTTTGCCTTATTTAATTCTTTTGGTGTTTTGTCCAAAGTATATCTTTCTTGGATCTTTAAAAGTTTTGGTGCATGCTTATATGTAATTTGTTTATACTTGTAGCATGCTTGCTTTCTTTAGATCCATTATGTAGGATATACTCCATCAAATCCTAAATGGCTAAGATGTGCATGAAATTCAAATTTCATCTAAATATGCACATGTTTATATGGAGTGTGTCCTATATATTGTGGTTAGTCTAACCATGTTGGACCCAATAAGTTTGGGGACCAAGATGTACTTGAATGATGTTTTAGGTACATTGGAGATGCAATGGAGGCTTGTCTCATCTATAAGGAAGGTGTTGTCACCATATTAGAATTGGAGTCAAGCTAGGATGATCGATGAACTCTTATCTACTACATCAAGCCATTGCTATCTCGGTAACAAGTATCTTCTTCATGCATTCTCATATAACATCCAACCTCTTGTAGGTTGTATCTTGGCATGAAATGATTTATTTCAAAAATATTGCGGTTCTTGAAAAATCATTTTTAAAGTGAAACCTTTTATTGTACATTTGAGTAATTTGAGAAGATGCATATGTTGGGAATATATATATACATCATGTTGATGATTCACCTACCCAAATATGCCCTTTAGCAATTTATTGCATATCAATTCCTCAAAGAGCTCTTATGTGCAATATTGATGAAATTGCGAAATAAATCCATATTTATGATACTTGTTGCCTTTCTCAAAACACTTCAACTAGCTCTATTTCCCTTATTGTTAGTTGTGATGTTTTTGAGGTTTAACTTGGTTGAAGTTCATTCATATACCATAAGTGAAAATTGGAGCCATAGGCTATATATGCTTCTTAAGCAAACATCCTTTGGTATATTTTATGACTTCATCTTGGATATCTTGTCTTATCTATTTTGTTAACCTCTTGTGTGTGCATGTTTCTTTATGGATCATTTGTCCACTTTAGAAACTTATATACATAAGAGCGTTAATCCATCACCTTGATATCTTTGTTCTTTGCCGACCATCTTTTATCCTTTTGTTTCTTAGTGGTGTTGGTAAAGGAGATTTATGAGTGCTTGGTTTATTTGTTTTCCTTCTTGCACTCATATCTCGTAATTGTTGGACTAAAGTTGTTCTTGATAAGCATATTCTCTTTATCTTAGTTGTGTTCTAAATGATATATAGGGAGTGAGGATTCCATGTTTGTGCATATTGTATTCAAATGCAAACATTATAAATTGTGCACGAACCTTGGGGAGCTTTCTTATTTTTAGAGCACTATATCTTTCTTATCATGATATCTTTGTTTGTCCAATTGGATCTTTGATTGCTTGCTTTATTTGTTGAAGCTCACTTCACCATGTTATCTTTATGCAATCTTTGATCCTCAATATAGTTTGATTTCCTTCAAGTATTCATCATTGGATATGTGCACTTGATTCCACTCAAATTATGAGAAGTGCACACTTTGGGGAGGAACTCACATTATATTGGCCTTCTAAATTTTTCACCCATTTTGACAATCGATGCCAATGGGGGAGAAGTTTAGAGGGTTTAAGGAATGGTTTTATACTTAAGCTTGGTTTGTGCTTAAGTGTTTTGCCTCTCATGCATTCCATATTTATATGTCTTGCATGGTTGTATATATATAGTGGAAACTATTCCAAAGGTTAATCTTGACAATGTATGCAATGAATTCATGTTCATCACACGTGCATACATTGTGGGGGAGTTTTCTCTATATATATTGGTTCTACTCACATCCATTGCATTTGTTGTAGTTGTGTGAGTAGAGCCGGTTTTGATATGGGCTAGTAGCTTTGTGTTACTTGACCATATCAAATACAACCTCTTGTATACAACTTATTCTCGGATAAGTTGCGTACTTGTCACTAATATTCATTATATAAACCCTCTTATTGTGGTTGTCATCAATTACCAAAATGGGGGAGATTGTAAGGGTACATTGCCCCTATGTGTGGTTTTGGTAATTAATGACAACCCCTATGGACTAATGTTTTCATTGAGTTTATATGAAGGAATATTCCATAGGTACTACTTGTATTCCATGTGTTGGATTCAAGTATGGATGCCATGAAGATAAAGATACACCTTGTGTATTGGCATCAAGATCATTGTTTTAAAGATACATATGTGACATGATCAAGAAGAAGAAATGAAGATGGAGTTCTTATGTGGAACTCAATATTAGCCATGCTCTATTTTATGTGAGTATGAGAAGATACAAGGTTGAGTTGGGCAAGTTCAAGATGAGCATCTTGAGTGGATCACATGCTTGAAGCTTGCCATCCATTTGGTGATAATGGACATGTGAAGATGTGCATCAATGGAGCTTTCCCATCATAGTGTATGGGGGAGCATTTGTGAGTCTTCACAAAGCAACATTGATCAAGTGAGGCATTCCGGCTTGTGTAGAGCTTGAAGAGTTATCATCAAGATCAAGCGGGATGCGCAAGGCAAAGGTATGACCTTGATAGGTTTTCCTTTTTACCGGTCTCAAGGTGGTTGATGGGAGACCGGATTATAGGATACATAGCCGCACTATTAAGAGGGGCTTTCGGTTGGGTAACTTGATCACATCGTCTTAGGGAGCTCAATCATTTGCATACTTTGCATATCCCTATTGCTTCTTAGTGTTTATCTGTGTGAGGTTCTTGAGCTTGTTGCTAGCTTTACAACAAGCCCAAGTTCATCGAAAACGGAATCCGCATGCATCTTCTATTGCGTTTTCGAGTTTGGACGTCTTCACCGGTTCTTGACGGTGGGAGACTCCCTCTCTAAAATCATCTAAAATGTTCTGAGAGGAGTCTCCATATTTACAGTTTTTGTTGGGGTTCTATTCGTTGTTATCTTTCCAACAAAATTGGTTTCATGTCAATCGGAGTTCGGGAGCAATAGTTATTAAAGAAAAAGGAAAGATGAGAAAAGAATAAAAAGAAAAAGAGAAAAAGGGGAGGGAGCCGGCCGGCCGACCGGCCCAGCCACCGGCCCACCCGGTCCGCGACCGGGTCCGGCGCTGGTGCCATCCGGGCCGCCTCCCGGGGCCTTTTGGCCCAAGTCCGGTCGCAGGCCCGGTCCGTGACCGGCCTGCCCGGCGCTGCCCCCGGTCCGACCGGCTTCCCAACTGGGCCGCCTCACCGCCGCGCGGCCCACCCGCGGCCTGCAACCCCCGCGTCGCCCAGCTTCCTGCCGCCCGCGCGGCTGCTGCTCAGCCCGGTTGCTGGGCCGGTCCGACCGGGCTGCTGACCGGCCTGGCCGGCTGCTGCTCCGGTCGGCCGGCCTGGCAGCCGGCTGGGCCGTTTTTCTTGCCCATTTTTCTGCGATTTTAAGTGTGTTTTTTCCCCAACGGGTATATTTGCTCCCTAGCTATAAATAGCCCTTTCTTCCACCTTGAGCAAGCCAGTTCTTCCTATTCTCTCTCCTCCATTGTTGCATTTGAAGAACTTGCTCTCCCCTTTGATTCCTCCAACCATTCTTGCTCATTCTTGAGGGATCTAAGAGAGGAGATCTAGATCTACACTTCCACCAATCCATTTCTTCTCTAAGTGAGGGAATCTCTTGGGATCTAGATCTTGGAGTCTTTTGTTGACTTTCCCCATTGTTCTTCCTCTCCAATCTCATCCTAGCATTTGTTGTTTGGGTGGGATTTGAGAGTGAAGGACTTGAACACCTCTAGTGTTCTTGCTTTGCATCATTGCATAGTGTTGAGCTCTCCACCACGATTAGTTCGAGTGAGAGACCGTGAGCTTGTTACTCTTGGAGGGAAACCTCCTAGTTGGCTTGGCGGTTGGTGCTCCGGTGATCTCTTCAAGAAGATTGTGAAGAGGCCCGGGCTTCTCCTTCGTGGAGCTTGTGAAGTGGTTGTGGAGCTTGCCATCTCCGGAGCGGAGGAAAAGCTAACCATAAGGAAAGGGCCATTATCCTTCGTGGGTGTGGTTCGGAGAATAGGGTGAGCCTTCGTGGCGTGGGGAATCCTTCGTGGGACCTCCACCCCTCCAAACGTGACGTACCTTGTTGCAAAGCAAGGGAACACGGGAATACATCCTCGTCTCCGCGTGCCTCGGTTATTTCTATACCCGAGCTCTCTTTCCTTGTGATAGCCATCGTGCTTGAAGTTCATATATCTTGCTATCACTTGTGCTACATATATCTTGTGCCTATCTTGCTTAGCTCTAGTTGCTATTGTTACACTTAGTTGAGCTTAGCATACTTAGGGTTTGTGCTTGTAAACTAAACGTTAGTTTAATTCCGCATTCTTACAAGACAAATCCGCAAGAGTTTTTAATTGCCTATTCACCCCCCCCCCCTCTAGGCGACATCTCGATCTTTCATAGTGCAATTTAAATACTATGTTGATTTAAATTCTACAAGTGAGCAAGTATGAGCCTAAGTAAATAAAGGTCAACACATTACTTCATATCACTTGAGAAAGGATTTAAATGAGGTGCTACACCTCATAGATTTAAATTCTAAAATTTGGATATAGTTTAGATGGACTAGTATTGACTACTTAGCCAATATTTTGCTTCTAGGCCATGATCATGTACAGAAACTATATCATATTTTTACATAGTAAATTAGGGTTTGTGAAATGTGAATTATTGCAATTGGATTCACTTCAAAATTCACATTGGTTGATTTTTTAGATTTATTTGAATGCTGAAAAGTATCTGTTTTGTTATTTTTGCTAATCAAAATCTACACAACATATGGGGTTGAGTCCAGTGAGGTTAGCTAGATAATTTCATAATATTTCTGGAACATTTTGAATCACCAGATTTGGATTTGTAGTTTTAAAACTATTCAATTTATAGCACTGCATCGTATTGAATTTTGCTGAAACGAATTAATTCTAAATTGAATTAACGGGCTTAGGCGGGAAAGGAAATGGGCTAGAATGGTTTAAACTGCGAAACTGGCCCAGCCCAGTAACGTTTCACAGCCGCGGGCCAGCTGACATGGTGGGGTCTACACGTCAGCGATACACACAGCCGAATCGGTATGCTCTAACCTGGACCGCGCGATTAGAAGTGGATCCGACGGTCGACCGTCGTCGTCGTCGACGGGGGAGGAGGGTTTGCTGTGACGGCGAGGTAGGGGGTCAGCGGCATGACGGAGTTCCAGCGAGGGGCGGCGAGGGTCGCAGTTGAACGAGGAGTCGACGACGAGGTCAGCGGTAGTCGGGGGAGGGCTTGAGGTTGACGGAATCGACGGCGGCGAGGAGCTACTGTGGCGGCGGACTTCGGCCAAATTCCGACGAGCTAGTGTTTAATTGAGGAGGGGAAGTGGTCGAGGATGATCAGAAGGAAGAGGTGAAGCGAATGGTGTGAAGAATTCGTCCAGGGAGTGCTTGCTTTTATAGGGGGTCGAGGTGCTACGGGTGCCCGTGGGAGGTCGTCCATGGCGCCGGCGTCTGGAGTGGCGAAGGGGCAAGCTAGGGGGCGCGTTGTGTAGGCGACGGCTAGGCGGAGCTAGCGCGCGTGAAGGACGGCAGAGGAAGGACGGGAGCGTGCTGGATCATCGTCGAGAGCTTGCAGTACGGGCGCGGCAGATTTTTGATGATGGCGACGGTGACAAGGCGGCCGCGGGCTCTGGAGCATGTCTACGGCGTAGAGGAGAGGTTGGCGACGCGCGATGCAGAGGTAGGCATGCAGGGGGAGGACGAGGCTGTCGGGGCAAGGACGTGCACTGGCGCGTCCAGTGACATGCCAGGGCGCGCTCGCCGCGTGCCTGGCAAGGTTTCTGGCGAGTCTGGGCGAGCTTGTTCCGGCCAATGCCAAGCCGTGGCGAGCTAGGGCTGGGTACCGTCGGTGTCCTGGTGCTATGTAGATTCTCCAGGACAAGAAGAAAAAGTGAGGAGAGGATCAGAGAGAGATTGGGCATGGGTGATGGCATGAGCACGGCATGGTGAGGTGGTGATCATTTCTCTCTTTCACCAGTGGTTGCAAAGTCATGGCTTGATCCAGAGGAGGTACCAGGACCACAATGATCACAATTGGAAAGGGGTTGAGGCAAAAATCTGATGGATATAAGCATGTAACACAATTTCCAGATTGTGCACACAAGGTGCTCGACACAATGGCCGCATGAAGATTTTGTTTGAAATTTGGAAATCTTTTTGGTGGAGCTCAATCATATAATTAAAGGGTTGGAATGGTGGTGGTTGTATTCAATTTGGAGTGGTTTTGCAAAGTTTCAAATTTGAGGTTGATCTTCACTTTGCTTCACATACACTATTTGTCACATTTATTCTGGTCAACCTAGTCAACTCTAGCCATGGTGGTCAACATGGAAGTTACTCACCTTGACATGGTATTGGATGACATGGCTTTGGTTGACCAAGATTGGTTGTAGAAAAGTCAAAGCCAGGGGGGTAAAGTAGTGAACATTTTATAAAATGGCAATATGACCATTATCACATGTAAGTTGATTTTGAGATTTGCTTTGATTTGATTCTTGTTTCATTGATGCAATTGTGTTTGTTTATCATATATAAACATTCTACAAGCAAGGGATCAAGCAATGGTGGCCTTTGGTGAAGATTTGCAAAATTGGCCTTATGTGTATGTGAGTGAAATTGGGAATTCCTCACCATTTGATTTCTCTCCGATTGATTTGATATTTCTTGACTCTAATGTGATTCTTATTAGTTTAGAAACATTTTAAGACCATTGAAACCATTTCAAATGGTCTTGTTCAAAGATTTGCAAAAATGGCCATAACACATAAGAGGTGAGGTGTCACTTTTCATTAATCTTGTAAATTGTTCATCTTGCTTCACTTGGACATGAGTTAGGGTCAATTTAGTGTTATATTAGGTTGAGGGATGGTTTCACATTATTTGGTCAAGGTTTAAAGGCTTAGGGCAAGAATTGGGTATTATGACTATGTGTCACATATGCCTCTATGCATATGTTGCATTTGAGTTTTAATTTGACTTGGCTTGACCCAATTGGTGTTGTTGAGTGTTGAAATGGTATATAGGAGTGATCCAACCATTCACAACATGTACTAGGGTAAATATTCTTAAATTCACATATTTGCTATTTTACTCTCATATGCCTCTATGGCATTTTTAGTTTCTTTTTATTTCCTTTTGTTTCAACTTGGATTTGATTTGATAAGTACTAGGTAAGGTGTATGAAGGTTTTCCAAACCTCTAAGAAAAGTAGAGAAGCTTAGGGTAAAGATTTATAGGAATAGCCATAGGCACATATGCCTTTTTCTTATTTAATTTCCTTTTATTTTATTTTAACTAGGATGGTGAAAAGGAGGGGTGAGGTTTAGGGATTAAGATTATTTCAAAAATACTATAACAAGCAATCATGGCAAAAACACAAGAATTAAGCAAGATCACTATGTATCCCACTCTATTTAATAAAAGTTTTTGTTGGTTCCAAAATTTGGAACTAGGGAAATTCATTTGTTTTGTTTTGAATTTTTGGGATGTTACAAACCCTTCCCCCTTAAACAAATCTCGTCCCGAGATTTTAAGAAAAGTTAGGTTCCTAAGAGAGATTGAGCATTCTGTTTAGCAGGAAGACATACTTGGCATGGTCTGGGGTGTTTCCTGAGCTTCAGTGGCAGTCATGTGGTAGAGACGGCCGTTGTTGTTGTTCTGGTTCCTTCTACCTGCGAAGCGACACTGTTGCTGAGCAGGTGTAGGGGTATTGGCGGCAATCCTGGCAAGCTTTTTGGGGCACTCATTGGAGAAGTGACCCACAACTCCACATTCATAGCAGTTGACGGTGGACTTGTCTTTGGGAATGATGGGGGTAGCATTGCTTCCAGTCCTTGGGGCAGTATTGGGGTTGTTGTTGTTTCCATTGTTGTTGTTGCTGTTGGGGTGGTTGTTGTTGTTGTGACTGTTGTTGTTGTTGCCTCCGGGCTTCGGGGGTCCTCCGTTGTTGTTGGTGTAGTTGGGGCGATAATTCTGAGCAGGGGGCTTGTTGTATCTTGGGGTGAATCCTCCAGAGGAGTTGTTGCGGTACTTCTGGGTATGGTGGGGTCCATTCTGGTTCATCATTCTGTGCTTGCGGTTCTCATTGGCCTGATGCAGCTTTCCTTCCATCTGTATGGCTGAGTCTCAGGGTGGGCGTTCGGTTTAAACCGAAATTTCGGTTCGGTATTTTCGGTGTTTAAACAAATTCGGTTTCCAGAACTGACAACCGAATAAGCATCTAAAATTCAGAAAACCGAGACAACGGTTAACCGATGCATTCGGTTCGGTTTTCGGTATAAACCGAATTAGAGAATATTCTAAGACATATGGCAGATGCATCAACATTTTCAAACAGAGATCTATAATAAATGATAGCAAAACGACCCAAAACAAGAACTTTTGCAACACAGTGCAACTTGCAAGGAATAGTAAAATCTGACAACATATATAGATTATAGTTAACACACTTGACAATTGATAGTTGAGACTTCGATGACGCATACATAGAATTAGAATCGATATGTAACGGAAAAAAGCTTGACACTTGACACATGACAGTCATCTGAAGAAAACCAGCGATCTGCCACTTGACAGTAGCAACATCAAGTTGTCATCAACAACAGCAAGGTAA
Source organism: Lolium rigidum (assembly GCF_022539505.1). Classification (NCBI taxonomy): domain Eukaryota; kingdom Viridiplantae; phylum Streptophyta; class Magnoliopsida; order Poales; family Poaceae; genus Lolium; species Lolium rigidum. The sequence goes on along the minus strand of NC_061508.1, from coordinate 246,072,415 downwards.
GATCGATCATAGATGCACAGCAAAAAGGTGTGTCATCAACTTGGCCAAGTAACAGGACAGAGGATAATAGGAAATCGGTAGAATGTGCTTTACATGCTATCAAAGCGGAGATTACACAGATTTGCCATGTAGTACAGCACAGCACAGTCCATTCAAGTCGATTCACCAGACTTTGGGGCAGAACACTCAGCATTCAGTAAACAGCCTAACAAGCCAGAGACGAGAAAATTGGCACCCAAGTTGTCTGAGTTGGCAACAAAGACATACTCCTTGCTTCCTTGCCCTGAGAGAAAATTGGCAGATATAATAAGCACGAGATTACAAGTAGCGAAAAAACTTCCACAACATGGAGCTGCAAATATACTGGCTAGTTCACCCCTATCTTATGTCATGCTTCTTTATTATTTATGATGGGCAAGAATGTGCATTCATGTTATAGAGATGTGAAAATAATCAGGGGAGCATTAGAAAAGCATTATACCACAATATCATCGAAGGGAGATCTAAACCCTGTATCAAAACATCCTGGAAACCAATGGTTGTATAAACCAGTCATACTAAACTTTCTGCCCATATAGAAGATTAAGCATTTGTGCTCACCTGCGATAGTAAGAAAACCATGAGCTTGACACTTGAGTACATCAGCAAAAATATTAACTATGGAACAGGGAACTCACCAAGTTTAAGTTGAACAAGTATTGCTAGCTTGTGATGTCTTCGACTTGGCAGACTTTGCAGTAGCATACTCTTCTAGTAATTCTGAAATATAGAAAGAACCATGTAATGAGCAATTAAGCATACTAGCATGTAACAAATACAATTAGAAGAAATTTCTTAGAGAATATGCTACCTTTTTCCAAGATCTCTAATTCCTCCATATCCTCTTCAATATTGATAGGAGTAGAACGCCTTAGCCAATCTTGGCTACAAACAAGAACTTGAACCATGAAGGGAGTAAGCGAGGTCCTAAAATCATCTAGAACACGTCCACTCGTGCTAAATGCCGATTCTGATGCAACCGTTGATACCGGGATTGCTAAGACATCACGAGCCAATCTTGCTAATACTGGAAATCTAGATGCATTTAACTTCCACCATGCTAGAATATCAAACTTGATGTTGTCCTCTTCATTCTCTTCCATAAGATATTTCTCAAGTTCAGATTTGCTCGTGGTAACTTCAGCACCAACTCTTAACTTCTTAGCGATCCGAGATTGCATCCTTCTTCCTTCTCTTTTTTGATTTTCTTGAAACCGAGAGTCACCTACATTAGTTGGAGCATAGATAGCTTTGTACTCTTCAAACAAAGCTTTTAAACAAGCATTCACCGCCTCCCAAACTTTTGGTCCATTCACCTCACCAAACATCTCGCCAATTACTAACTTTGTGTAATTTGACAACTTGAATCTTGGATCAAGAGCGGATGCAACAAAGATAAGCAAGTTCATGTTCTCCTCTTCCTTTTTCTTCGCCTTCGCCTTCGCTTTCCCCTTTCCCTTTTCGTTCTCATTATCATTCTCAACCTCCTTCTCGTGCCAACGTCCCCAATACTTGTCATACTTATCTTGCATTCTCTTCGCCATTGCCTTGCGCAAAGAATCATTACTGTCAGCCCATTCTTGCAGCAACACATTCACTTCACCAATCTCATGAAAGAATTCATTAGCAGTCACACGGAGTGTGGAGGAAACATTAAGAGTGAGATCATAAAAATGTCCTAGGAATTCAGCCATTTTCTTAGCATTTTCCCAATCACTGTCAACAGGAGTTCCAGGACCATTCTCACTATTTAAATCAAGTACATAGTGTGGGTCTTCTTCCTCATACCTTGTAAATACTCGTTCATACTCAATGGCAGTTTTCAACATGAGATATGTGGAATTCCATCTAGTGCATATATCTAAATTCAAGAATGCTTCACTGTCCACCTTCTCCAAATCAGCTAGTTGCTTAAATTTGGTTCTCCTATTTGTCCCATTTCTTACAAACCTAACAGCAGCACGCACACGCTTCACCGAATCATCCAACTCTTTTAGACCGTCTTGAACAATCAAATTTATTATATGGGCAGCACATCTCATGTGCAGATAATTACCTTCAGCAATGCTAGTTTTTGATTTGTTCAACTTCTTCCGCATGTAACTAATACCACCATCATTGGAGCTAGCATTATCAACTGTTATTGTCATAACCTTCTCTATGCCCCACTCCATCAGACATTGCTCTAAGTTTTTCCCAATGTCATCTCCCTTATGACCCTTTACCATGCAAAAACTAATAATCTTCTTGTGCAATTTCCAATCACCATCAATAAAATGTGCCGTGATTGTCATATAACCATCTTGTTGTTGAGATGTCCAGCAATCAGTAGTGAGACAAGCTCTTTGGCAAGATTGTTTCATAAAAAGTTTTAGCTTCGCTTTCTCTTCAAAGTAAATACCCACTGCATCCCTAGTTGTCGTTCTTCTAGATGGCATAGAAAAACGAGGACAAGCTATTGACATTAATTTTCTGAAACCTGACTTTTCAGATGTTGCAAAGGGAAGCTCATCTTCTATAATCATTTCAGCAATAGCTTTCCTTATTGCTTCGGGATCAAATTTGCTTACTAAAGGAGTTTCCCCTTGGCTAACTTGCAAAATACTTTGATTCGCATTTTTCTTGTTGTGAGGATTAAACTTGCAAGTATTAAAATGACTTTTCAAAGCAGATGTACCATTAATTGTTGGATGGGCCTTGATCTCACGATTGCAGTAGTTGCACTTCCCTTTCCGCAGAATACCACCAATTACCACTTCGCTGAAATGATTCCACATCTCTGATCTCTTCGCCATTTGCCTCCTTGTCGGCCCATCATTACCCTGCCCTTCTTTCTCCCTTTTATTCCGTTCATGCTCCTCATTCTTCTTTTCTTCTTCCTCATAAACTCACATCTCCTCTTCAGTCATCTCAACATCATTTTCTGCCATCTATACATATATATGAAAAGAAACAACATTTAGATCAGTTCATCTAGATACTAGAGATTACGCTAATTCATCAATTCCATTTTCATAGAGGTTTTGAGTCATTAGTTGGAAACTTACGTTGCTGGATTGCTCCGTGCCGGCGGTAGATGCCGTCGTGGAGAGCTGGGCCGTAGATGCCGTCGTGGAGAGCTGGGTCGACGGCGGGCGGCTGGGCGGGAATCGATGGACGGCGGGCGGCTCGACTGTGGACGGCTGGGCGGGAATCAATGGACGGCGGGCGGTTAGGCGGGAATCGATGGACGGCGGGCGACTGGGCGGGAATCGATGGACGGAGGGCGGCTCGACGGTGGGCGGCTCGATGGGAAGCTATGGATGGCGGCGGGCGGCTGGACGAAAAGGGGACGGTCGGAGAGGGTAGGAGGCGGCGCGGCGGGCTGAAGTGCCGGTTGTGGCTGATCGTCTGTACCGCGGCCGCGGCACTGCCTGTACGCGGAGAGCCAGAGACGAGAGCTGAGCAAGAGCAGAGATTAAGAGGAATAAGAGGTGCGGTTGCCAGGTTGGGGAGATGAGAGGATTGGACGTCTGGACTCAACGAGGTGTCTCTTCGACTTTGAGGCCACGCATTGAAATTAAAAGAGTTTGACACTTCTCCGATGGCACCTTAACTGCGCTAGGAGTTGGACCCTTCACATATCGGTTAACACGGTTTAACCGAGTTAAATACCGAACCGACCGAATTAAGTTCGGTTAGTAATCCAGAAAACCGAAATTTAACACATGAACAGTAAAAACCGCGAATTCGGTATATTCGGTATCGGTTTCGGCTCGGTGTTCGGTTCGTCGGTTTTTATGCCCACCCTGAGCTGAGTCCACGAGGGCTTCCAAGTCAGCGAACGGAATGTTCACCAACACAGTTTGCATCTCGTCGTGCAGTCCGTTCAGAAATCTTTCCTTTCTCTTTTCATTGGTGTCGGTCTCATCCGGGGCGTACCTTGACAGAGTGAGAAACCTGTCGCGGTATTCCACCACGGACATTTTTCCTTGCTTGAGTTCACGGAACTCGTCTCTCATTTTCTTGATCAGTCCTTGGGGCACATGATATTTGCTAAACTTCAGCTTGAAGTCTTCCCAGGTCATCATCTGTCCCGCATTCATTGCACGGGCACTTGTCCACCGAGCTCGCGGCAGGTCCCGATAGGTAGTGGGTGTCGAACGAGTACTTTTCTCGCGGCTTCAACTCCCGCAACTTCGAGGTTGTTCTCCATGGTCCGGAGCCGGTCATCAGCATCAAGGGGCTCTTCAGTCTTGTTGAATACCGGAGGGTTGGTGTGCTGAAAGTTCTTCAGCTTCGATCCAGGGTGATCGTGGTTTCCGTGGCCTTGATTGTTCTGAGCTATCTGTTGCAGTGCAGTAATGTTTGCTTGGCATTCAGCTCTCTCGGCTTCTCGATCTGCCATCATAGTCTGCAGCAGTTGCATCATGGCATCCTGGGTGGTGTTGCGGGTTGGTGGGGCCATCTGAACATTGAGGTAGATGATAAGATAAGAGGGAAATTTCTATGGTTTGTTTGGTTAAAGTTTAAAAAGTTCCTAATATTGAAAACTTGAGTAGTGTTGCGGGGGTAAAAACCGACAACACTTTTCATTCATACCAAGCATCACACATTACAAAGCTAACACACCGTTGGTTTGAAGAACCATTCATCGCTCTACGATACAAGGGGGTCCTGATACAACTCACACATACGAAAGTGCTTTAAATGAAACTACTCTTCAGGGGGGGATTCTTCGTCTTCACGGGTAATGTGCTTGGCGAAAAGCGAGGGCGTTGTCCAACTCCTTGCGGGTCTTGTACAGCATGAAGTCGAGGTGTGCTACATAGTGGTTCATCTCCGTGTGCGGGGGCATGGTCATCGGTCTTCCGGTGGGGTCATGTCTTGGGTAGTAGATGAAGCGAGTGTTCTTAATCTTGTTCTCATTTTGTCCACACAGACGAGAAATTGCTTCTTGCATTGCTCTGACTAGTCCTTCCTTCCAAGTGTTTCCCGTTACAGAAAACCATATGGTTTCCCATATTGGGGTTCCAGGCTTCCTTCGTAGATCGGCAGAAACTTCCCACCGAGGTGGTCCTCCGGAGTGATTGTTGAGGGGTGTTCTGAAGAACTCGGGGTACGGGCGTCCTAAATAATCAACCAGTTGTTTCAAATCCTTCTCGAACATGAGGTTTCCTCCGTGGCCAAGCTGATAAGACTTGCAGGTGTACTCCATCTGTGAAGAATTATGATGAGTAAGTTAGAGAAGTAGTGTGTCAAATTTTTATGTAGTATTATAAGAAAAATAGAGCATAACTTTCTTATTTTGAAGAAGATCTCAAGGATAAGAGGGAGAATAAGTTTTCTTAAATAGTCACTTCATTTGTTTTGAAACTAAATTTTTCAGACGTCCATTCTAACTAGGCTCTCCTAAGGTCAACAATGGCTCTGATACCAACTTGTCAACACCCGGATTTTTAAGTCCAGATGCCTATTATGCCATTCATCGCAATCCCAGGAATATTGTTTTTGCGAGACATAATAGATTGATATCACAACACATCATCCATTACATACCATAATCGTCTTACAAATAAAGGATCACATGATCCAGTCTCATTACAATAATAGAGGTTCTATTTATTCATTACATAACACATAGCGGAAGCGAAAGTAGCGTAGTAGTAGTCCATCTATTCCACAGGCAACTGTTGACGTCAGGAGTGATCCTAGTTGTCGTAGACGTCCTGTTGTCCTTCTTCCGGGTTCTGGTACTCGTCTTCATAGTCTGGCCATTTGAATAGCTAGGGACACAGCCATGAGTACTTTAAAGTACTCGCAAACTAATACTCAGGTAAATACTATCAACTATAGTAAGGGGGTTCTAAGCTCTAGTTTCATTTGCATAAAGCCAGTTTTATTTCATAAGCACTTTAGTAATCAAAAATCCTCATTTGCGTAACTAACTCAAGTGGGAACATTAGTGTCATTCCCACAACTCAGTTGTGATTCAAAGTCAAAGTCACTTTTTAATTCAAATCACAAGTCACCATTCATATTTTTAGAAACGTTCTAATGACGGAACAGTATGGCCTTTCCAACTGTCCATAACCGCGGACACGGCTATTCGAATAGGTTTAACTCTGCAGAGGTTGTACACTTGTGCCACAACAATTGCAATAGTTTGTCGGGGTAATCGGCCCTGATTTATCGTACGCAAGTACGCGAACTACCAATCCTAACCTTTCATTTACATACTCTAGTATAGGCACCTCTCCCCATGAGCTTGGCCTCCCGGTGAAGGCACGCGGTCGGCCCGGGAACCGCACGGGGCTTGGGCCGGACATTCACCTCATTTTACGTCATTTCACATCACTTCACCAGTACGGAGGCAGCCTCGGCATAACCCCTATGACGCTTGTTTAGAGGGAACCCATACTAAAATACATAAGTTTCCAGCTAAGCCTTACCCAGATTCAGGTATTGTGGGGGTACTTGTAAAATTAGAATGGTATCGCATCCGAACCCAACCATCAGATTTTGGTAAAATTCACCAAGTCATTCACCAGTCATATTCACCTTCAAAATCTCTCAATAGAATGACTCATCATTCCAAGGTTTTCAAAGTCATTTCAATTCACAAGTTCCCAACTAGAGTAGTCACTTTTAATATTGAGCACTAGCCATTAGTTATGAGGGGTGCTAAGTATCTTGGAGCTTGCTAGGCTAAGTGTGATTCTCTTGTACTACTCTATAATTCAACCAAGTGAATCATAAATCAAAAAGTAACTTTGATAAATAAAATCAAGTAAAGCTTGTAAAGTAAAAACTTGGGATAGGTTCATAAAGTAAAATGTAATGGTGCCTTGCTCTTGTAGAGCTTTGCACTTTGCAAGAATATAACTTGCAACCAAAATGGTTTGCATTAGTCTAGCTTGCATTGGTAATAGCTTGCCTTGAGTGGTGATGTGATCAAAGTTTTCTTGCTCTTCCTCTTGGTAGAAAACCTCTTCCTCTTGATAGTCTCCGGTACTAGCGTCTATAAACGAATACGAGGATACAATCACCAAACAACACTTAAGTATTCTTAATTAGCCTTATTGGCTCACACAAATGATCTAGTATCACTACTTAACATTTATTCACAAATTATGCTAGGGTTTCTTTATTTAACATTTAGGAAAATAATTTCCTCTCATTTAAAGTTGAAATTAGGGTTTCTCTTTGGTTTGGAGAAATAATTTCCTCTCATTGAATCTTCTTAAGATTTAATCTTCTCAAATAACCAGGGATGATCACATGTTGACCAAGGTCAACACTTCAAACTTAGTATTTGAGAAAAGTGATTTAAATGAGATTCATCATCTCATGTGATTTAAATAACTAGTGCAATTTAAATACTATGTTGATTTAAATTCTACAAGTGAGCAAGTATGAGCCTAAGTAAATAAAGGTCAACACATTACTTCATATCACTTGAGAAAGGATTTAAATGAGGTGCTACACCTCATAGATTTAAATTCTAAAATTTGGATATAGTTTAAATGGACTAGTATTGACTACTTAGCCAATATTTTGCTTCTAGGCCATGATCATGTACAGAAAATATATCATATTTTTACATAGTAAATTAGGGTTTGTGAAATGTGAATTATTGCAATTGGATTCACTTCAAAATTCACATTGGTTGATTTTTAAGATTTATTTGAATGCTGAAAAGTATCTGTTTTGTTATTTTTGCTATTCAAAATCTACACAACATATGGGGTTGAGTCCAGTGAGGTTAGCTAGATAATTTCATAATATTTCTGGAACATTTTGAATCACCAGATTTGGATTTGTAGTTTTAAAACTATTCAATTTATAGCACTGCATCAGTATTGAATTTTGCTGAAACGAATTAATTCTAAATTGAATTAACGGGCTTAGGCGGGAAAGGAAATGGGCTAGAATGGTTTAAACTGCGAAACTGGCCCAGCCCAGTAACGTTTCACAGCCGCGGGCCAGCTGACATGGTGGGGTCTACACGTCAGCGATACACACAGCCGAATCGGTATGCTCTAACCTGGACCGCGCGATTAGAAGTGGATCCGACGGTCGACCGTCGTCGTCGTCGACGGGGGAGGAGGGTTTGCTGTGACGGCGAGGTAGGGGGTCGGCGGCGTGACGGAGCTCCGGCGAGGGGCGGCGAGGGTCGCAGTTGAACGAGGAGTCGACGGCGAGGTCAGCGGTAGTCGGGGGAGGGCTTGAGGTTGACGGAATCGACGGCGGCGAGGAGCTACTGTGGCGGCGGACTTCGGCCAAATTCCGACGAGCTAGTGTTTAATTGAGGAGGGGAAGTGGTCGAGGATGATCAGAAGGAAGAGGTGAAGCGAATGGTGTGAAGAATTCGTCCAGGGAGTGCTTGCTTTTATAGGGGGTCGAGGTGCTGCGGGTGCCCGTGGGAGGTCGTCCATGGCGCCGGCGTCTGGAGCGGCGAAGGGGCAAGCTAGGGGGCGCGTTGTGTAGGCGACGGCTAGGCGGAGCTAGCGCGCGTGAAGGGACGGCAGAGGAAGGACGGGAGCGTGCTGGATCATCGTCGAGAGCTTGCAGTACGGGCGCGGCAGATTTTTGATGATGGCGAAGGTGACAAGGCGGCCGCGGGCTCGCGGAGCATGTCTACGGCGTAGAGGAGAGGTTGGCGACGCGCGATGCAGAGGTAGGCATGCAGGGGGAGGACGAGGCTGTCGGGGCAAGGACGTGCACTGGCGCGTCCAGTGACATGCCAGGGCGCGCTCACCGCGTGCCTGGCAAGGTTTCTGGCGAGTCTGGGCGAGCTTGTTCCGGCCAATGCCAAGCCGTGGCGAGCTAGGGCTGGGTACCGTCGGTGTCCTGGTGCTATGTAGATTCTCCAGGACAAGAAGAAAAAGTGAGGAGAGGATCAGAGAGAGATTGGGCATGGGTGATGGCATGAGCACGGCATGGTGAGGTGGTGATCATTTCTCTCTTTCACCAGTGGTTGCAAAGTCATGGCTTGATCCAGAGGAGGTACCAGGACCACAATGATCACAGTTGGAAAGGGGTTGAGGCAAAAATCTGATGGATATAAGCATGTAACACAATTTCCAGATTGTGCACACAAGGTGCTCGACACAATGGCCGCATGAAGATTTTGTTTGAAATTTGGAAATCTTTTTGGTGGAGCTCAATCATATAATTAAAGGGTTGGAATGGTGGTGGTTGTATTCAATTTGGAGTGGTTTTGCAAAGTTTCAAATTTGAGGTTGATCTTCACTTTGCTTCACATACACTATTTGTCACATTTATTCTAGTCAACCTAGTCAACTCTAGCCATGGTGGTCAACATGGAAGTTACTCACCTTGACATGGTCTTGGATGACATGGCTTTGGTTGACCAAGATTGGTTGTAGAAAAGTCAAAGCCAGGGGGGTAAAGTAGTGAACATTTTATAAAATGGCAATATGACCATTATCACATGTAAGTTGATTTTGAGATTTGCTTTGATTTGATTCTTGTTTCATTGATGCAATTGTGTTTGTTTATCATATATAAACATTCTACAAGCAAGGGATCAAGCAATGGTGGCCTTTGGTGAAGATTTGCAAAATTGGCCTTATGTGTATGTGAGTGAAATTGGGAATTCCTCACCATTTGATTTCTCTCCGATTGATTTGATATTTCTTGACTCTAATATGATTCTTATTAGTTTAGAAACATTTTAAGACCATTGAAACCATTTCAAATGGTCTTGTTCAAAGATTTGCAAAAATGGCCATAACACATAAGAGGTGAGGTGTCACTTTTCATTAAACTTGTAAATTGTTCATCTTGCTTCACTTGGACATGAGTTAGGGTCAATTTAGTGTTATATTAGGTTGAGGGATGGTTTCACATTATTTGGTCAAGGTTTAAAGGCTTAGGGCAAGAATTGGGTATTATGACTATGTGTCACATATGCCTCTATGCATATGTTGCATTTGAGTTTTAATTTGACTTGGCTTGACCCAATTGGTGTTGTTGAGTGTTGAAATGGTATATAGGAGTGATCCAACCATTCACAACATGTACTAGGGTCAATATTCTTAAATTCACATATTTGCTATTTTACTCTCATATGCCTCTATGACATTTTTAGTTTCTTTTTATTTTCTTTTGTTTCAACTTGGATTTGATTTGATAAGTACTAGGTAAGGTGTATGAAGGTTTTCCAAACCTCTAAGCAAAGTAGAGAAGCTTAGGGTAAAGATTTATAGGAATAGCCATAGGCACATATGCCTTTTTCTTATTTAATTTCCTTTTATTTTATTTTAACTAGGATGGTGAAAAGGAGGGTGAGGTTTAGGGATTAAGATTATTTCAAAAATACTATAACAAGCAATCATGGCAAAAACACAAGAATTAAGCAAGATCACTATGTATCCCACTCTATTTAATAAAAGTTTTTGTTGGTTCCAAAATTTGGAACTAGGGAAATTCATTTGTTTTGTTTTGAATTTTTGGGATGTTACAACTCCATAGGGTTTAGCGGGCATCGGTACGGGGACCCTACCCGTACGCACCGCCAGGAGCTCCACCTCGTCCAATACTTTCACGCCGTGCAGACGGATGAGAGATCCAACATTCACAGCCTCCAAAAACATGGAAACACCACCTCTGAGAGAGATATGGAGGAGCACCTTGGGAGAAGACATAATCTGGGCTGCTACACGGATCATTGGAGGAAAAGGCATCATCTCCCCCATCATCAACCGCTGCATCTTCATCACCATCACCAATCCCTTTCTTATTCAACCATAGTTGTGATCTCAATTGCTACTGTGGATTTTTATTTGAATTCGTACCATTACCTTTATTCCATCCACAAGATTATATTATGTTCTTGATTGCTTCCATGTGTGAGTAGTTCCATTTGTTCTTGGAGAAATGGAGAAACCTTAGCATCACTATGGGATGAATCAAATATGAACTAGGATTTTAATATATGACTGTGTGTTAGTTTTCTCTCTAGATATTATGTGAAGTGCACCATGTAATATTTGCCTTAGGGACTAGAGAGAGAACTAACCTTTGAAGTATGATATAGTGTATGGTGGGAAGTAACATTAATTACTTTGGAGATGCTCTATCATATGGAAGAGGGGGGTAAAGAGAGACTCACTAATCTCATATCGATAGCCATGAGGAAACACTTAATTGCGATAGTCAATATATGGTTGCAGAAGGCTAGACGCAATGGTTACTTAGAGATGCGATGACAAATAGTTTTCTGGACACATCTTATTATGAAGCTCTCTCCACACACACAACATGGCTAAAAGCATATTTTATCTTGATTAACATTAATTCTAATGCTAGATGTGGATCCAACAAATCGCCGAGAAAACATGGCCTTATTGAGTTTCACTTCATTTCTCACCACGCTTGTTACTTTATTGCCTTGGTTACTTTCTTGAAACAAAGTAAAACTCTCTTCAAAACACCCTTACTTGAGATTAAGGAACGACTTACTAGTGGCCCTTTATAGATAGTAGCAAGAAGCATTAAGACCTTAATTAGTAGCTCCTCATGGTTCGATACTCTTATTTTGAAACTAGCTACAATTGAACTGTGCACTTTCAGTCATCAAGCTATTTTCTGGCGCGGTTGCTGGGGAGCTTAGCGCTTTTGCTCTTTGTTCTTAGTTGCTAATTTATTAATTGCTTTACTAAAGTCGTTTACTAGTTTCACGTAAATTGATGAGAGATTGACAAAACTGCATCTCCTTCGAATATATGAATTAAAGAATGGTTGTAATTGTAAAGCTAGTGGGATTTGTAAATCATATGAATGCTAGTATATCGTAGATGGAATTCTCAAATTTGATAAAGATTTTGGAATTACCCAAAATAAAGAGAATACCTCCAATTGCAAGAAATTGAGTGGGAGCTAAATATCTTTCCTAAGTCTTATATGTGATGACATATTTTGAGCGGGAGCTATGAGAACCTATGTCTTATATGTGTTGACATATTTGAGTGGGAGCTTAAACAAACGTTCTAATATGTAGATGACACATTTTGAGCACATAAGGTACTATGATTATTTAAGATATTAAATATCTATGAAATTGATAGTATTAAAATGTTAAAAGGTCTATCAAGGTAGATCAATGTGTTTAATAAACATTAAGTCAAAATTACCGTCTTGGATGAGATTCTGAAGGAGTTCAGAATAGGACAAACAAAGAAAATTTTCTAGCTTGTATAAGTAGGTGGAGCATTGAGATGTTCTCGATGTTACACCAATGGTTGAATAAAAGGAAAAACATTGTGTTGATCTTAACATAGTTGGTGATCGGGTTGTTGACGTACTCCTGATGCCTCGGGTAGCACAACAATTCACAAGGAGCAAGTGTCAGAGCGGATGGAAATGTGCTATTGTAAGATCAATAAAGGAACTTCATGAAACTTATTACCTTTAGGTACTCTTGCAGCCTCTCTTCATCTCCAAGATGGAAGCAACAACCATGTTCGCTCCACTGGAGATTGCCATCTGATTTGATCTTGCTTATGACAATCCACTTGGACCTCCACTTTCTGATGTGGTTGTAGACGTGAAGAGTACTCACATGTATGCCAATGAAGGCAATAACATCATCATCTACCTTTTTTATTTGTGCCTCTTTGAATCCCAGGTTAAAGCAGACACCTGTATTGATGAGCTCAACCAAGCGGTTCAGCATAAACTTGAACATCTTTGGTTACCAAACCATGACAGGTTTGTGTGCAAACAAGGATTCATAAGCATTGACAGATGGAGTAGAAAGATCATGTGAGCCCAATGGTATAATCGCCTACATGACAAGTACCATGTGAACATGGCTAAGCATTAGCACATGAATGAACTACCACATAAACATCCGTAAGCATTTTCACATCAATGAAGTACCATAAGAACATCCATAAGGATTTGCACATCAATGAAGTACCACAAGAACATTGACACCAAAGAAACTAACACATGAACATCCGTAAGCATTTGCACATCAATGGACCACCATAAGCTACAACCACAAAAAAGGAGCCCCCTTACAGTCAGAGGATCCATACGCATCACCGAGGTTGGGGAAGAAGGAGACCCTGGCACAGAAGCAGGCAACACAACCGTTCCCTTGATAGAGTCAGATCCAACCATGATAATCGTGGAAGTGCGAGATGGAGATCCTGTCACGGCAACCGACGACGTATGAATGGCCTACAGTGGAGGCTCTCAGCCTGTGTACCTACAAGTTCTAACTGATCCAAGGCTAGGGTTTCAGAAGCTTACAACAACCAGAGGGATCGACGCAGAGGAAGAAGACGACAAGCTGTGGCTAGTCGCCACTGCCACAACCAATGTTGTCGCCACCAGCCTCGCCGACATTGCGGGTGAGGACGAGCCGACCATGTAGCTACATTTTGAAGGGTGGATGAGCTCGAAATGGGGAGGGGGGAGGGGGAGGAATGGGGGATTTGGAATTGGCGGTGAGAGAGGCACCTCTATATACGATGGTGAAATTTTGAGGGTTGTGCCTGAATTCATCCCGCCGTTTTTTCGCAGTTCCCGCGAGCTCACCCCATCTCCCCTCGGTGGCTCTGTGGAAATGCGACGTTGTCGCTTTTTGCGGAGATGACTGTGCCTCGATGGAAACGGCCAATTCGAGCGTTGCTCAGGGGGTGCTTTAAGAACCGTGTTTTGCAACAACGCGGGGTAACCTAGGAAACTAAACGGTCCAAGAATTACGCTCCCGATGCCAGTGAAGGGAAGTCCAGGATACCAAATGCACCCAATCATGATCTCATCTCACGTTATATATGAGTTCATCTCACAATCATGCTTGCACTGATCGACCCACTCCATGATAACTATGTTCTGCAAGACAGTGTCACTATGTCAGCGCCATCGTTTACGGACGACATTCACTCACGCTCGCTATCCACGAAATCCGAGCTATAACCTATAAGTGTACCCTACAGTTCTCAGCATGCCAACTCATGATCTGCTATGTACATAAAACTGTATATTTCCCTAAAATATAAAGCTGTATATTGAGATGAATCAGTTAACTTCAAGCCGAACTTGCACCCTTGCTTTCCCCGCCCACATGGGCATACAAATCGTATGATATTCGCAAGTAAATATTTACACTGGAACTTAACAACATACAACGGAAAAATGAACCAAAATACAAACAAACAGGCAAAACTATTTGTTGCACAGATGGTGTCTCGGCATTTTACTGGATCTCTAAAGCTCCAGCAAGATCCAATCTGTCCATGGGCACATGAACTTCTTCTGTGGCTGATTCAACTGAGCACTGTCCTAGTGTCTCCTTCAATTTGTCCAAAGCAGCCTTTGCGGCACGGTTCTGAGCTATCTCCTTCTTTTGACCATAAACCGCGCTTCCAACTAGCTCACCGTCGACCAATACATCTACCTTCAAATTCTTATCCCATCCATCTTTCACGATTTTCAGGCCTCGGCGATTCTTTTGGCAAAACTCTAATAGCTCGCTTACAGGATGCCTGCCTAATGTCTCAAGGCTAATAAGTGGATCAGCCAAATTTCGAAAGACCTATCATAAGAGAGAGATGTTATATTCCCAAACTAGAGCGAGGAACACAATGCAAGATTTAACAATACTGAGAGGGAGATTTACCCGCCAAACAACTTCTTGATTGAAGTTGGAGTCAAGGTATATGGCGCCAATAAGAGATTCAACGATGTCAGATAGCACTTTTGGAGCATCCAATAGCCCATTCGAGTGGTACTGATATTCGCATAATTCTTTTATAAAATCATCAATCTGTAAACACAAAAGCACAAGGGGCATCACATCAATCATATGTAAACAGCTTGTAATTTAATCTGTCCACATGTTAATTACTTCAAAAAGATCGCTTCTTTGTTCTTCTCTTCATGTGTAACTAACATTCGTTAGTGACAAACAAAAAGCACAAGACAAATAATGAAAATGGTGTGTAACACAATGCCTAAGAAGTGGGTGTCGTTACATGTCAAGCATATAGTACGAACTCTAGTGCATAAACAACTTGCCTTTTCATCCAAATGACATCACCAATGACAAACATAGTTTGCTAGGCTAAACTTTGGTCTTTTCATCCAAATGACATCACCAATGACAAACATATTGTTAGGTAGCTGAAGCAGAAGATAAGAACATTCATTGGTGTCATTGAAATTACCAACATATGTGTTCCGACCGCTAAAAGCATCTTTAAACAGAATCTATATTACTAAGGAAGCACATTCCCTATGAGAAGAAATACTAAACTAATGGATCAGAAATTTTCTTTTTTTAGAGGTAAGGCCCTGAGGCCCAGCTTTAAATTAATAAAGCCACAAACGGCAGAAATTTTCTTTTCACAGAGGCTAGTGACAAGGCAGAAGTTATGGATAGAATGAGGTGGAGTCCAAACGGCGCACTTGTGCTTTCATTTCGCCCCTAAGAACTACAACCATTGTATCAGAAACCAAACAATAGCAAACAGAAAAGTTTGAATAACAGTTCCCACCTTACTGCAAAGTGCGAAGTATAGCACTCCAAATGGGCAGTTGGTACATCTAGAACTGTCCATGACAATTAACTCACATGGATGTGATGGAATAAAATTTGGAAAAACAGTGGACAACCTATCCATGGTAAATTAGGTATAAGATATGTCTTTAAATACTCGATTAATGGAGCAGAAGTAACAACAAATATTTTCTCATTTAGATCAATGGAGAGGCGACTCGAAGTAACCGCCACAAAATACCAAACAAGGTGGATAGTTTTCTCAACCGTTTATCGTTGAATCAAAACGGCTAGTGCTTTGACTACTTTCCTGAAAGAACGACATTTGAAATATACAAACCAGAAAAAATCATCAATTTGAGTATTTCCCCGCCTTGTTTCAAGTAAAAGCAATCCAAATGGAATGTTGGGTAATTTTTGAAATGTATGCCCCCAAATTACATGTATGGTGGGGAATAGAATTTGGAAAAAAGTTTATCAATCTGGGATACCTTTTCACGATGGACTGGTGCTTTGATGATTTTGGTAAGAAGACTAGCGACAATTTGACCAGAATACAAACAAGAGATGACCTAGCTCGGGCAGAGAATAAAAATGAACTGCAAATTTTGACAACACATTGTTGGTTGAGCGCCTGGGAGCAAGATAAGCCGGAAGGCACTCCAACTGCAGAGTGTGTATATTCTAGAAGTGCTCATGGCAAATGACTTGTACAGCAGGCCGGGAACAGATCCGGAGAAAGGAGGCGTCTTTAGGGAACCTGTTACTGGGATAACATTTTCAATCTAATTATCCACATAAAAAAGGTGTCACACCTTTTAAACTGAGGGACCACTGGATGAGAATATACGTGTGCTACGAGTACCTCGTATCCCTAGCAAACCAATATTACTGAAAAACGAGATTTTGCTGAACCCATCCTTTTTTTTGTACCAAGGCTAGACAATATGACCAAGAGAGGGGGGACATAGGAACAGGAGATTTCATCAGAAAGAAAGGGGCCCCACTGAGTTAAAAGCCAATCCAATACTCCAAACCTGATGTGTCCCTCTCATGAACAGTGGACACAATGAAGGCCAAACGTCACTGCGCTCCAAAAAAGCAAGCAGAGCAGCTAGCATTACCAGAACCAGAAAGGAGAGTGAGAGTGACCTGTCCGTCGAGCTGCGGCGCCTTGTGGCGGAGGAAGCGGTGGATGCCGTGGTCGACGGCGACGCGCGCGAGCTTCTCCTTGTCGACGTTGGCGGCGCGGAGGCGCGTGAGCGGGCCGGGCGGCAGGTCGCGGTAGGCGAGGAAGACCTCGCGGGACATGAGGCAGGTGAGCACGCCGTCGCCGAGGTACTCGAGGCGCTCGTAGGTGGCGTCGCCGGGGCGGTACGGGTAGTAGAAGGAGCCGTGCGTGAGCGCCTGCCCCACCAGGGACTTGTCCGCGAACTCGTACCCGAGGAGGGACTCCACGGCCGCCACGTCCGCCGCGCTCATCGGCGGCACGAACCCCGCCGGCGCGTCCTCCCGCGGGTGCTGCTGCTGCTGCTCCCTCCGCGTCGCGTCTTCGTCGCCGGCGGCTGGCGACGGGGATGGCGATGGCGATGGCGACGGCGGCTTGAACTCCATGGTGTGTGTGTGCCCGATCGGGAGCCGGCGGGCAGGGGGTGTTATAGGCCGAGCGGGTTCTGGTCTTCTGGAGTTCTTGGAGGTTCCGGAGGGCGGTCGGAAACGGAAAGACGCGGAGGAAACGCGCGCGGCACGGCAGCGAGCTAGCGGAGAGATCTTTTCTCTTAATTGCGGGCGGAGTAGGATGGTTGGGCGCTAGGATCGATGACGGCGACGGCGACTTTGTGAAGCAGCGGCGGTGGCCGGTGGCTTGGCGTGCGGAGGAAACCGGGCTGGACTAGACCGGGCTGGACTGCTTTTTTGTTTAATGCTGTGTGTCGGGCTGGATGTGCGTCAGACTCAGAAGGCGTGAGCGCGGCCTGGTGGGGAAAGGGTCAAAGGATTTTGTAACGATGATGACGTGCTTGCCCTATGTTGGGATTGGGGGATCCGGATGAACCAGTCGCTGCCAACGCATTGTGTCGACGTGGGAAAGACTCGGTGTGTCGCGATGTTTGAGTGAGATTTTACGACCTTGTGCATGTCACGTCTCAACTTTTCTTGTCGAGGAAAAGCAAATCCTATGCCTCAGTTTACTAAATAAGAATAGAAAAAACTTTATTACTACCCTGTCCGTAAAAAGATACTATCTTAGATTTGTCTATATCTATACGTATGTATACACTATTTATTGCGGTGTAAACGGATCATATCGGATCGCATATTGCCTTTGGCATATTCTAGACTATATTTTCTTAACAGATTCAGAGCGGATCGGATAGCGACCGGTTGTGGATTCAAATACAAATATTAGAGACCGCAGATCCAGAACAGGAAATGGAGCTGATTCGGGGCGGGAAGAATATTAATCAAATATGTTTAGGTTTGCAAATCATACAATAAAAAATGATTGTTAGAGCAAGTGTAACAAATCACACATGAATGCAATACGATAGTATGAATAAACATAACATAACCAAATGAACAAAGTAGATTCATATGAAAGCAATAAAGCATAAACAAAAACAAGGATAACACCGACACATGCTTTTATAGCCCAATTTAATAATAATAAGTTTGGACTCCATATTCGATAGAATGACTATGTAACTGAGTTATTGTTAACGGGTGAACTCAACAACTTGCTATCTACTAAATATGCTATACTAGTTTTGATATTCGAATAAAAGCTATCGGATAATCCTAAATAATTTTTGGATACGAATATCCGGGTGTTATTAGGCATACCTACCATATCCTATATCATATCCAATGTAAAGTTCAAAATCACACAGCCTTAACTGCCAGATTCTTTCAAACCGGATATGGATTGAACTTATCTTATCCGTTTACACCCCTAGATACATCTAAATTTAGA
Organism: Lolium rigidum; assembly: GCF_022539505.1. Taxonomy (NCBI): domain Eukaryota; kingdom Viridiplantae; phylum Streptophyta; class Magnoliopsida; order Poales; family Poaceae; genus Lolium; species Lolium rigidum. Next base: position 246,053,888 of record NC_061508.1, on the reverse strand, counting down.
TAAATTTAAAACATATCTTTATGGACGGAGGGAGTAGTTTAAGACTATATTGGAAGAATGGTTCAGCTAGGCTGCTTATAGCGGGGAGTGACATAGATTAGTTGCATACTCGCTCCATTTCAATGAATAAGGCGCATCGTTTTTCGTGTTTTATCTTTAAACAAAAAATAATCTATGTATATATATATAATATTTTATATTATTATCATTAGAAAGTGTATTTCAATATGAATCTAACAATATCAGCTATGTACTACATGATCGAGATATTGTTGTTCAATTTGTTCGTTCAAAGTTCATCCTAAAATGTGCACGCGCCTTACTCATAGGAACAAAGGTAATTAGTATGTTACTGGAGAACTGAAACGGAGGCCGAGCTACACGTAGCTATTTATCTGTAAACACTCAGAATTCGTATGTTACTAGTCTATATTACTACTCCTACTCCATAGTGAGAAGTAATGTATGTAGGGATTCGTTGCATAGAAAATAAAAATTTTCCTACCGCGAGAACGCAATCCAAGCCAAGATGCAATCTAGAAGACGGAAGCAACAAGGAGATGATCGAGACTCACCCTTGAAGATTTCCAAAGCCTACAAGATGAGGCTCTTGTTGCTGCGGTAGACGATCACTTGCCGCTTGCAAAAGCGCGTAGAAGATCTTGATCACGGTGCCACGATCGGGCAAAGCACCTCCGTACTCGGTCACACGTTCGGTGTTGATGAAGACGACGTCCTTCTCCCCGTTCCAGCGGGCAGCGGAAGTAGTAGCTCCTCCTTGACTCCGGCAGCACGACGGCGTGGTGGCGGTGGCGATAGAGAACTCCGGCGGAGCTTCGCTAAGCGTGCGGGAGAGGTGGAGGAGAGAGGGGCGGCTAGGGTTTGGGAGAGGGGGTGGCCGGCCTCAAGGGGTGCGGCCAGCCTTGTGGCTTTGTGGTGGCCGGCCCCCTCCCCTATGCCCCTCATTATATAGGTGGAACCCCAAGTGTTGGACTACAAGTCTTCGAATAAGACTCCAACCCAAAACCTTCCATGTAGTAGGGAAACCTACCCAAGGTGGGACTCCCACCCAAGTGGGATTCCCACCCTTCTATGAAGGGGGGTGGCCGGCCCCCTTGGTGGAGTCCACCTTGGACTCCCCCTTCTAGGGTTGGCCGGCCATGGGGAGGTGGAGTCCCTCCGGGACTCTTCCTTCCTTAGTGATTTCTTCCGGACTTTTCTAGAACCTTCTAGAACCTTCCATAAATGCACCGGATCATTTCCAAACTTGGAATATGACTTTCTATATATGAATCTTATTCTCCGGACCATTCCGGAACTCCTCGTGATGTCCGGGATCCCATCCGAGACTTCGAACAATACTTCGAACTCCATTCCATATTCAAGTTCTACTATTACAACATCAAACCTTAAGTGTGTCACCCAACGGTTCGCGAACTATGTAGACATGGTTGAGATCTCTCTCCGACCAATAACCAATAGCGGGATCTGGAGATCCATAATGGCTCCCACATATTCAACGATGACTTAGTGATCTAATGAACCATTCACATACGATACCAATTCCCTTTGTCACGCGATATTTTACTTGTCCGAGGTTTGATCATCGGTATCACTCTATACCTTGTTCAACCTCGTCTCCCGACAAGTACTCTTTACTCGTACTCGTGGTATGTGGTCTCTTATGAACTTATTCATATGCTTGCAAGACATTAGACGACATTCCACCGAGAGGGCCCGGAGTATATCTATCCGTCATCGGGATGGACAAATCCCACTCGTTGATCCATATGCCTCAACTCATACTTTCCGGATACTTAATCCCACCTTTATAACCACCCATTTACGCAGGTGGCGTTTGATGTAATCAAAGTACCTTTCCGAGTATAAGTGATTTATATGATCTCATGGTCGAAAGGACTAGGTAACTATGTATCGAAAGCTTATAGCAAATAACTTAATGACGTGATCTTATGCTATGCTTAAATGGGTGTTTCCATTACATCATTCATATAATGATATAACCTTGTTATTAATAACATCCAATATTCATGATTATGAAACTAATCATCTATTAATCAACAAGCTAGTTAAGAGGCTTACTAGGGACTCATTGTTGTTTACATAACACACATGTATCAATGTTTCGGTTAATACAATTATAGCATGGTATATAAACATTTATCATAAACATAAAGATATATAATAACCACTTTTATTATTGCCTCTTGGGCATATCTCCAACAGTCTCCCACTTGCACTAGAGTCAATAATCTAGATTACATTGTAAGGTACCTAACACCCATGGCATTCGGTGTTGGTCATGCTTTGCCCTAGGGAGAGCTTTAGTCAACGGATCTGCTACATTCAGATTAGTGTGTACTTTGCAAATCTTTACTTCTCCATCTTCGATGTACTCGCGAATCGAATGCTAACGCAGCTTGATATGCTTCAGCCTCTTGTGTGACCTTGGTTCTTGTGCATTGGCGATGGCACCCATGTTGTCACAGTAGATGACTAGTGGGTCCAATGCACTAGGAACCACACCGAGCTCTACAATGAACCTCTTCATCCATACCGCTTCTGATGAAGCCTCTGAAGCCGCTATGTACTCCGATTCTGTTGAAGACTTCGCCACCGTGCATTGCTTCGAGCTTGCCCAGCTCATCGCAGCACCATTCAATATAAACACGTACCCGGATCGTGACTTAGAGTCATCAGGATCAGTATTCCAACTTGCATCGGTGTAACTTGTTACAACGAGATCTTGGTCACCTCCATAACAAAGAAACATATCCTTAGTTCTTTTCAAGTACTTCAAGATATTCTTGACCGCTGTCCAGTGTTCCATTCCTGGATCACTTTGATATATGCTAGTCAAACTAACAGCATGTGCTATATCCGGTCTAGTACATAGCATGGCATACATGATAGAGCCTACTGCCGAGGCATAGTGGATCTGACTCATCCTTTCTCTTTCTTCTGCCGTAGCCGGACCTTGAGTCTTACTCAAGACCTTGCCTGGTAACATAGGTAAGAATCCTTTCTTACTTTCATCCATTCTAAACTTCTTTAGAATCTTGTCCAGGTATGTACTTTGTGATAGCCCTATTAGACATCTTGATCTATCTCTATAAATCTTGATGCCTAATATATACGATGCTTCACCAAGGTCTTTCATTGAAAAACTATTATTCAAATAACCTTTTACATCGCTTAATAGTTCTATATCATTCCCAATCAATAATATGTCATCTACATATAATATCGTGAATGCTACAGAGCTCCCACTCACTTTCTTGTAAATACATGCCTCTCCATGACACTGTATAAACCCGAAGTCTTTGATCACCTTATCAAAGCGTCGGTTCCAACTTCTCGATGCTTGCTTCAATCCATAAATTGAACGCTGAAGTTTGCATACTTTGTCAGCATTTTTAGGATCGACAAAACCTTTGGGTTGTACCATATACAACTCTTCCTCAATGTCTCCATTAAGGAACGCCGTTTTGACATCCATCTGGCAAATCTCATAATCGAAAAATGCAGCTATTGCTAACAAAATCTTCACAGATTTTAGCTTCGCTACAGGTGAGAAAGTCTCATCGTAGTCAACACCTTGAATTTGTCGTAAACCCTTTGCGACAAGTCGAGCTTTATAGACAGTAATATTACCATCAGCATCTGTTTTTCTCTTGAAGATCCATTTATTCTCGACAGCCTTGCGGCTATCGTGTAAGTCTACCAAAGTCCACACTTTGTTATCATACATGGATCCCATTTCGGATTTCATGGCTTCTTGCCATTTGTTGGAATCGGGCTCATCATCGCTTCTTCATACGTCGCAGGTCTTCATCATTGTTGTCCACAATCATGACATTTAGACAAGGATCATACCAATCAGGAGTGGCACGTTCCCTTGTCGATCCGCGAGGTTCGATGAGTTATCTCGTTCGAAGTTTCATGATCATTATCATTAGCTTCCTCTGTTGTTGGTGTAGGCGGCACATGAACAACTTCCGGTACTGCGCTACTCTGATCAACGAGTGAAGATTCATCAATCTCATCGAGTTCTACTTTTCTTCCAGTCACTTCTTTAGTGAGAAATTCTTTCTCAAGAAAGGTTCCATTCTTAGCAACAAATATTTTGCCTTCGGATCTCGTGATAGAAAGTGTACCCTATAGTTTCCTTAGGGTATCCTATGAAGACGCATTTCTCCGCTTTGGGTTCTAGCTTGTCCTGGTTGTAACTTTTTTACATAGGCTTCGCAACCCCAAACTTTAAGGAACGACAACTTAGGTTTCTTATTAAACCATAATTCATACGGTGTCGTTTCAACGGATTTTGATGGTGCTCTATTTACAGTGAATGCGGTTGTCTCTAATGCATAACTCCAAAATGATAACGGCAAATCAGTAAGAGACATCATAGAACGAACCATATCTAAGAGAGTTCGATTACGACGTTCGGACACACCGTTTCGTTGAGGTGTTCCCGGTGGTGTCAATTGTGAAAGTATTCCACATTTCTTTAAATGCATGCCAAACTCATAACTCAGATATTCACCTCCGCGATCAGATCGTAGAAATTTAATCTTCTTGTTACGTTGATTTTCTACTTCACTTTGGAATTCCTTAAACTTCTCGAAAGTTTCGGATTTATGTTTCATGAAATAGATATACCCATATCTACTCGGATCATCTCGTGAAGGTTAGAACATAACGATAACCACCGCGCGATGCTACACTCATTGGTCCGCACACATCGGTATGTATGATTTCCAATAAGTCGATAGCTCGCTCCATAATACCGGAGAATGGAGTCTTAGTCATTTTTCCCATTAGACATGCTTCGCATCTATCAAGTGACTCAAAGTCAAGTGATTCAAGTAATCCATCGGTATGGAGTTTCTTCATGCGTTTCACTCCAATATGACCAAGACGACAAGTGCCACATATAAGTAGAATTATCATTCAATTTAATTCGCTTAGCATCAATGTTATGAATATGTGTATCACTACTATCGAGATCTAACGAAATAAACCATTCTTTTCAGGTGCTCGACCATAAAAGATATTATTCATAAAAATAGAACAACCATTATTCTCGGACTTGAATGAATAACCGTCTTGCATTAAACAAGATCCAGATATAATGTTCATGCTCAACGCGGGTACAAAATAACAATTATTGAGGTTTAAAACTAATCTCGAAGGTAGATGTAGAGGAAGTGTGCCGACAGCGATCACATCGACTTTGGATCCATTTCCAACGCGCATCGACACTTCATCCTTCAATAGTCTTCGTTTATTCTTTAGTTCTTGTTTCGAGTTACAAATATGAGCAACCGAACCGAGTATCAAATACCCGTGTACTAGTACGAGAACCAGTAAGATAAACATCTATAAAATGTATATCGATATACCTTCTTTCTTCTTCTTGACAAGGCCGCTCTTCGGATCCGCCAAATACTTGGAGCAATTACGCTTCCAGTTGTCCCTTCTCCTTGCAGTAATAGCACTCAACGATCGAGCTTAGGGCCGCTCTTAGGTTTCACAGGAGGCGTGGCAGCTTTCTTGCCACCCTTCTTGAATTTTCCCTTAGACTTGCCTTGTTTCTTGAAACTCGGTGGTCTTGTTGACCATCAACACTTGGTGCTCTTTCTTGATCTCAATCTCAGCAGATTTCGAGCATGGAGAAGAGTTCAGGTAACTCTTTGTTCATGTTCTGCATATTGTAGTTCATCACAAAGTTCTTGTAACTAGGTGGCGATGATTGAAGGACACGATTAATCCCTGACCGTTAGGAATCACTATTCCCAAATCACCGAGTTTCTTCGCATGCCCGGTCATGGCGAGCATGTGCTCACTAACGGAGCTGCCTTCTTCCATCATGCAACTGAAGAAGTGTTTCGATGCTTCATAGCATTCCACGGCCGCATGAGTTTCAAAGATAGTTTTCAACTCATTGACCAACTCATGAGGATCGTGGTGTTCAAAACGTTTTTGAAGATCGGCTTCCGGATCGCACAGATGGCACACCGAACTTGAGAGTACCGAGTTTTCCGAGTCGCGTAAACATTCTTTATTTCATCGGTTTCAGCTTCGCAGGAGGGTCACCTAGTGGTGCATCAAGCACATATTGCAGGTTTCCACCATTGAGGAAAATCCTCACATGACGGAAC